>NW_015505697.1:502641-530943 GCF_001515645.1 Sinocyclocheilus grahami
ATAGATAGATAGATAGATAGATGGATGGATGGATGGATGGATGGATGGATGGATGGATGGATGGATGGATGGATGGATGGATGGATGGATGGATGGATGGATGGATGGATGGATGGATGGATAGATGGATAGATGGATAGATGGATAGATGGATAGATGGATAGATGGATAGATGGATAGATGGATAGATGGATAGATGGATAGATGGATAGATGGATAGATGGATAGATGGATAGATGGATAGATGGATAGATGGATAGATGGATAGATGGATAGATGGATAGATGGATAGATGGATAGATGGATAGATGGATAGATGGATAGATGGATAGATGGATAGATAGATAGATAGATAGATAGATAGATAGATAGATAGATAGATAGATAGATGGTTGGATGGATGGATGGATGGATGGATGGATGGATGAATAGATAGATAGATGTTTTTGGGCACTACAGGAGTGTTACAGATGCAATTCAGACTTGTGTCATTGACTACCATCTGTATGCAGCCTCTCTCATTGAATTTCAGCCATAGAGCTCAGAGTATTTATAGAGTGAGAGGACATAGATCTATGTTTCACAAACTGGGTTCTGTAAACAAACAAGTGGAGAAGTTACACTCTAGCCAAACACTGAAGCTCTAGCTGATGGAGGTCAAAGTCTGCATCAAAGGAGGACAGCCAATGGTTTCATATTGCGACAAATTATACTGCTGAATACAGCAATACAGAACTTTGCCGGATCTTTTCATACAAATCTAAATTGTTTGAATGGATTAGTCACATGTTCCGCAGTATAATTTTGTTAGGGATGTGCACGTTTCAAACCCAATCTTAAGGATGACTTTTCTCACCTGGAAGGGGATTACCAGGTTAATCATTTCTCCTACTTTCTTGATGAGTGTCTGGCGGAGGTTACGGGGGAGCCAGATTTTGGGACGCTCTGCAATAACAGAATGCAAGTGATTCACATGGTGGCCGCGTCTAATTTTCTATCTCATTTCCTTCCCAACAGTGAACTGTAATGCGATGCAATAGATGGATCTTCACTTTAAAAAAAACTCATTTGCCTGAACATTAGCATTTATAAGCTTAGTTTCATTCTATTATCAGGTATACTCATCTGTAGCAAGAGGCATTAACATATGCTGTCTCTAAACACAATCTAGAAGACAAAAAGCTGATATATTTGAACCTCTAGCAGTCCACATTGTGCAAAACCCCATCACTCTAAAATGTTGACCTTAAATAGGCTATCAAAACATTTTAAGATCATTCTCTGTGTAACTCACGCATGATTTCACGGATGGTGACTGCTTGTTGCAATGTGGCAGGAAGGCTTGGGCCTGCCATGTTATAAGCCCTCACGCGGAACTGCATCTTCTCTCCAGTTGGCAGGTCATGGACGATCACAGTGGTTCTTTCTGTGAGACCCGAAAATGCAGGAATCCATTCATCAGCTACAGAGATTAAATAAAGGTTTCAAACACAGAGCATTGAGGATTTATTCTGAATAGTACTCTGATGCAGTTAAAAAATATATATGTTTTACACCTGAATTTATGAAGCTATACTACCGCTCAAAAAGGTTGGGGTCAATGCAACTTTTTTTAAGGAAACTTATACTTTTATTCAACAAGGATGCTTTAAATTGATCAAAAAAATTACATTGTGAACTTTATTTTCATCAAAGAATTATGAAAAAATGTTTCTTGAGCACCAAATCAGCATACAGAATGATTTCTGAAGGATCATTTCTTCAGTGAAACTGAAGACTGTAGTAATGGCTGCTGAAAATTCAGCTTTGCCATCCCAGGAATGTTTTTTTAAAAATAGAAAACAGTTATTTTTAATTGTATCAATATTTCACCATATTTCAGATTTTTGATAAATGCAGCCTTGATGAAAATTAGAGACAAAATATATTTAAAAATCTACTGACACCAAACTTTTTTAAAACAAGTGTATTCTCATTATAAACACATTTAAAGAAATTCTGTCAAACATATACATCTTTAAACCATCCCATACTTACAGCCTTCTTTGCAGTACTCAACCCCATAGCCTTCGAGTTCAGCTGAGCCTATCCTCTCTGGAGCCCTCCATTTCAGAGAGATGGTGGTATCGCTGATGTCATCCACACACAGGCCAGTGGGCTCGCTGGTCGGAGCTGTGGACAGGAAGTTGATACAAATGAGTATGTGTTTCAGTCAAAATAAACTATGTTCTTGTATAAAGGTTTGGCCAAATACCATTTCTTTTGTACTGGCAGCTGGAGTAAATCAATCATGTACCATCTGACAATCTTATCTGTCTTTCCTTTATCACTTTAGCCAATAAATTGGTTAGGATTTTTGCACGTAGCTCTGAAATGATGATGTACTAAGGATTAGCTTTGTCAACTGACAGCAAGGAAAACCCTTGTGTGTATGATGTATTTTGAGTGCAACATTAGCTGTATTACACTTATATACTGTTACTAAGCCATCAAAGACAGAGATAGTACTGGAGACTTTTAATACATAGCTGGATTTACTTGGTCTTGTCACTGTGGTCTCCAGTAAAGTTCCACTAAAGAATGTGAGAAGAGCATAGCGTTGTCACTAAACTAAGCAGCCATGGAAACTATGGAAGCAACCTCAATTGTGTGACGTTCATCTCTACTTACCTTTGAGACTACCTTCACAGATAGCCTTCCATTACTGACAAGAATAACCAACATTGCTTGAATGAGTCTGAGTTTAACTTAGGGTAGTGGTGATATGGGCCTCCTGAAGATATACATGCTGTCTGCTGTGATTTGTAAGCAAGCTCCAGTCTAAAATGTTTGTGCCATATTTAAGCGCCAATGACATGCTCAGGTCAAGCTGTGTATTTATGAAGACTGTGAACTTGCAGCAAATCCAAGAACATCTATTCATATCTAGTCAATAGTTATCTAGAGTGGGAAAATTATTCAATTCATTGACATGCAAACAACCACTCTAAATATGAAGCCAATAGAAATAAACAGAGCAAAATGATCATGCTTTGCTTTGGTATGCTTATTCAGGCCTTAAGGTGCATTCCCGTTTACCATCCTTCTGCAAATTTTCATGGTAAAATCTAGGCCTAGTCAACAGGAATTTGCAATTGGGAATGAGAGTGAAAGATTTGCCCATGTGGATTTTGTATCGGTTTCAAGATGCAACTTGATACAACCAGAAGAACACCACAAGTGACTTAATTATGAAATGTGCTTTATACATTGCTACTCTACTGACAATTAACTTTTTTTGCCCGAACACTTCACTAATGTAACCATATTTTTGAATGCAACCATTCACACAATCTGCTTGTTAAGTCATTATGTAAGTAATACTGTTTCCGGGCCCAAGCCTCTACTTGTTTCAATTGAGACTACTATCTCAACAGCATATCATTACACAAGTTTACAATACAATACCCATGTGGACAGGCATTATACAACTGGTTTAGGTTTTAATGCTACTCTATGCTGTATTCTTGAAATAAGTTAATGACAATGAAGCATCAAGACAGCCGTAAAAAGATATATAAAGATGTCACGGAGAGTGGAATAATCCCTGGAGATTAATAATCTCCACAAAAGATAGTTAGAAATAGATGCCTACTGCCAACAGGTTTAGGCTCTGGTTCCGGCTCTGGAGGGGGGGCAGTTTCCTCTGGAGGTGCTTCTGCAGATGGTGCCCCTTCCTCTCCCGGTGGTGCTGCTTCTGCTGGAGAAGCTCCATCTTCAGGAGGAGCAGGAGTTGCCTCCTCAGCTGGAGGTGCAGGAGCTTCAGCACTGGCCTCTTGTGCAGGTTCTTGTGGAGGTGGTGCTTCTGGCTCTGGCTCTTTGGTTTCTGCTGGGACATCTGGCACTGGCTCGGCCGGTGGTGCTTCAGCCGGCGGTGCCTCAGCTGGCTTCTTCTCAGCAGTCTTGGGGAGCATCGGTTTGGTCATTCTGTCTCTGGATCACTTCAGTCTGGTGAGTTTTACAAGTAGAGCCTCCTGAAAAGTGTCTGTCCGTTCTGTAACACCTGCTGTGGTCTTCTCTGGGCATAGTAACGGTGACAGGCAAGAAACAAAGGAAGTGCACTGTCCTGCCCCCTCCTCTCTTTTGACAATGCAGTAGATACAGCTTTGCAAAGTGCTAACATGCCATTATTTATAGAGAAGGATGCCATGGATAGTTTCCTAATCAGCTGTCTTGTAACAGACAACAGTCTACACAGATAGCAATGCAGCTCACTATAAGATTATGTTAAAGATGAGCAAAAAATTAATGCATCATTAACATGTCTATTGTTTGAACTGAAAATGACCTTTTCAGAACACTTTAAAATAACACAACCTATTAATTGCACCACTTATATGAAAAGATGTGGCTAAATAGCTCTATGTCTCTGGAGAGAAACAGTAGCCCTTATGGGATATTTCATCCAAAAGTGAAATTCTGCATAATTTATTCACCCTCATGATGTTCATGAATCATGACATTGCCTTACATTCTTCTGTAGAACATTAAAGAAGATATTTTGTAGAATGTTGGTAACCTAACTGATTCAGTTCCCATTGATTCGCATTGTATGGCCAAAAAATAAAACGGAATGCAATGGGAACTGAAACTGGATACCACAGAAGAACGACGTGAGAGGTGATTAAAGAATTATGTTATTTTTGTTTTGTTTTGTTTAGTTTTGTTAAAGTATCCCTTTACTTGACAAGCAGATCTTGGATCTTTCCAAAAATAGCAATATTGAATCACAATATATCATAATGAAAGCAGGGGATGGAATCCATAAAACTGGCATTCAGCATATGCCATCCTCCTGATTAGCCACTACATATTAAAATTAAATATCTGCAACAGAGGCTTAAATAAATGCAGGGGAAACAAACAAGTTCCTAATATGTAAGCAAAGTTATAAATCAAAGCAATGGAACTCACCAACTGGCACAAATGGTTGGGAGGCAGCACTGGGGCGTGACATGCCGATGGTGTTTACTGCGTATACACGCATTTCGTAGGCTACACCCTCAATCATTCTCTTGGCTTCATATGTGGTCTCTTTATAAGGATCAAAATTGAGTCTCATCCATCTATAGCTCTTTGTCTTCTTCCTTTCAAGAACGTAACCTAAAAGACATTAAGAGCACATTGTTATAATCATGCATTTCCTCTTAAGTGCACATTTAAAAGGGGATTTTCAGCAATATTATAGGTCATTTTCATTAGGTTGTTTTTTCATAATATGTAGGCCACTTCACTTAACGTCAAGTCTGGTGAAGTTTGTGTTAATTAGTGGTTGAGTAAAATGTATTTATAGTTTTTGGGAACATGTGATGTCAACAAGATTTACTTAATAGAATATGAACTACTTATAGTAAAGCTATATATAGCTCTGTAGTAATACTGTGTACAATTATTATTAAGTCACCTATGACTGGCTGGCCACCATCAAAGAGTGGGGGGTCCCATTGAACAACGCATGAATCTTCACCGACACTAAGGATTCTAGGAGCTTCAGGTGGGTCTGGCACATCTGTAAAACATCAAAAGCTTAGTCACACCATTCCTTCTGTACAGCTAATATGCAGCTACATTAAAGGCATTTTGCTCTCAAATAGCAGCTCTCTTCTATACATTTGAATACTGCAAACCTCCTGAAGGCAATAAATAATAATAATAAGCAGACAGAAAAAGATGTGGACATTTTTGTTTGTGGCCTTTTGATGCATTATATTTTAGTGCAGTTCTGAAGTGTACAAAAGAGTGCTGCAACATAGACCATAATGAAATCAGGGCCTAACTTCAGCCTCCCAGAGAACCGCTGTGAAACGTACCCATCGTAATGTGGTTTAAAGAAGCTTACCAACAACTTTGACATTAATGTCAGCTGTATCCTCTCCAGCAGGATTGCGTACAATGACAGAGTACACGCCCTCATCCTGACGCTCCGCCCCCTCAATGGTAAAGATACAATGGCCTTTGGTACTCTCCACATGGACACGCCCATCTGAGTCTGTCAGCACCTGAACAACCAATCAAAACCACTTGTTAAAAAATGTTAAAAGTCAATCTGGATCGATCACAGGACTTCAAATTCAACTCTGAATTCAGGCAATCAGGAATAGATCACAGAGGAAGATCAAATATAAAACTTGCCAAAATGCCAAAACACCCATAGATACCACAAATATCTGAATTATCAGATAATATACGTTACCTGTTAAATACCCCCTATGAATGGATGGTGCTTACCTTTTATTTTCAAACTTTATATTTTACGAACTTTAGATTATAAAAGATTCACTCACCTTGTAGACACAGTATTCTACAGAGTTGTATGTGGTGTGTGTGAAAAAACTGTCAAGATCTCAAAAGTATGATGATTTGTGTGTCAAAGTGATGCTTGTGTTAATGTTATAGCAGCTTGTTTCCTTTTAACCCAGAAAAAGACAAACCACAGTTAAAGTGGAGAAGAAAAAGGATGCTTTATCAAATTTTAACAATTTCAATCACTAAACTATATTTTAAAAAAAAGAAATACTTATATATATATATATATATATATATATATATATATATATACACAGTATATGGAGTGTGCCCCTGGATAAATTGATCAAGACTGCAACATCATGCAACATGATCAATGACATCACAAGGTCAATAACATCACAGCCAAAGCAAGAAGCATACAAGACACATGATTATGTGCAGTGTACAAGCAGTCGGGGATTGTTAAGGCCCAAACTCACTTCACCGTTCTTCGCTGTCCATATATGCCTTGGTTCAGGTCGTGACTCTCCCTCCTTAAAGCTACCCTACATGAGCAGAGCAGAAGCTGTGAAGCCATGGCAACCATGTCAGAGGTTAAGTGTGAGAAATTGAACTGTCAACCTTCCATCTCAGCACAAAACTCCCAGTCCCAGTGAGCCTCGACAAGACTTTCTGGTTATGGCTGGGAGATGTTACAGTACCTACCTTTCAAGGCTTCTGAAGCCCAGATGATGGATCTCCTGTTACATTTGTAGGACAACATGGCAAATCGTAAAGAATTACAGTACACATATAAAGCATACCACAAACTGCAGGTGAATTCAAAAACATAAATTGTCCTCAAAAAATGATTTTCTAACTAAATAACATTCTAAAGGAAAAGTTTAGTGTAGGTTTGGGTATTCTGCCATTTTTGACAAGGCTGCATTTTTCAAGCAGATCTTACAGATCATTACTGCCAATGGTTTCTACAATCTACTTAGGCTTACAATGCTTTTGGGAAACACAGCTCAGACCTATTCGCTCAGACAGGGATTGTAAGAAATCAATACCAGACAAAATTTAATGAATCGCTCCTACCTTTTCTCCTTTTGTCCAAACCACAGTGGGGGCAGGATCTCCAGTAATTGGTACATCTAGTCGCAGTTTGTTTCCAGCCACAACCAAGATTGTGGACTCAGCGGTGCGGCCCATGCAGTCCAGATGAATCTTGGGAGGATCTTTAAAAAAATGTTGACACATTTCTAAAAGTTAAGTGTTCCAAAAAAAGGGTTACTTTCTTTCATTTCAATATTTATGGTTTAATTAAGTTACCAGAAACACATCATGATTATAAATTATATTAATGCTGTTTTTATTTTTTACCTTGGCGAGGAACAAAGTCAATCTTGACCTCTGTAAAGATAAAACACAATAATTTCAAAAACAATGGCACAGATTTTTATTCATTTATTTTTTTAAAGAGCAGTTTAAACTCACATTCTTCAGTAATAATTAAAAGGATGTACCTAAAAAGTTGAGCTTGGCAGAGAGATTGAAGGCATAGCCCTCAGGAACGAAGGTGTAGTCACCCTCATCCTCTGGCTTTACCTCATCAATGGTCAGTTTATGAATCCTAAATATAAATAAAAAAGTAACTTCACAATATAAACAACTTAGCAGTGTTGCACGGTTGTAACAAATAGCGAAGTGATGTTGTAACATCCATATTTTCTGTATTTTTTAATTTATTAAGAAGGGACCTGGCGTTAGCACTCGACAAACTCTACTTTTCTGACGAAAGTTTGTTTATCATTTCGGTTTTGTTCATCTGTTTTGATTCAGAACCAGTGAATGATTCTTTGAATAGGTTCTTTTCAAAGAATGAATCAAAAGGGTTCACGATTTAGACTGAAACTGAATGTTTTCTTCAGTCAAATTGCTGATAGTACGTTTACCATGCCACCATGTAAGGACTTTGTTACTGAATTTTCCAGTGCATTAACAAGCTCCAATGCGCCTATGAGGAGGTCAAAGTCAGCCCGCACTCTTGCCTCAATGGCTGAGGCTGATTCTATTGGGGTGGGTTGGGCACCTGAAATTGAACAGCCGGTAGCAGCATTGGTGGTATCACCAGATGAAGCGCTTAGAGGCAATGTACGCTGCCCAAGTGCACAATGTGGTCGTACTGACACATTACTGAAAAAAGCATATGAGTCTGTAGCCTACATAACCCGAGTGGAGAATACTATTTGCCAACTACTGCTTGCCTGTAACACCACATTGGAGTCAGCGAATGTTTATCCCTCTGTACCTCAGTTCTTACAGATTGCCCTGTTGACTATAGGTCATGTGACACGTGAACTTGGGACACTGTCGGCGACCCTTCTAACAGCACAACGCCAGGTATGGCTTGCTCAGGCAAGGTTGCCTGAAGATTGTAAGAAGACATTGAGGGAACTATCAATTGTACCGGGGCATCTCTTTGGCCCCAACATTTCTGAACTATTAGAAAAGAGAATGAAGTTATCAGAGGCCACACGACAGTTAACTCAGGCCCCACGGGCTCCTTCTTTTGGGATGCTATTGACACCGGCACACTCACGTTACTCAAACTCAGAGCAGCGGTTGCATCCCCACAGCGGTCTGCAAATTCAAACGCCGACAGATCCCTGGGTTCTGACGACTCTGAACAAGGGATACAGTCTGAAGTTCTCCAAGGTTTTCAGGAATTCTTCCGACAGTCGTCAAAGATTCAACCAGTTTAATGGCCATTTCCATTGAAATTCGTTCACTGTTGTTGAAAGGAGCCATAGAGAATGTCCCCCTTCTCAGACAGAGAGACGGTTTTTACTCAACTTACTTCCTCATTCCTAAAAAGGATGGCGGTTTTCTTCCAGTTTTGGATCTGCGATGCCTCAATGTGTTCCTAAAGTGTCTTCCCGTTCAGATTTTGAGCACAGTCGACGTTCTTCGATCTGTGATGAAAGGAGACTGGTTTGTGATGAGTCTGTAGCCTACATAACCCGAGTGGAGAATACTATTTGCCAACTACTGCTTGCCTGTAACACCACATTGGAGTCAGCGAATGTTTATCCCTCTGTACCTCAGTTCTTACAGATTGCCCTGTTGACTATAGGTCATGTGACACGTGAACTTGGGACACTGTCGGCGACCCTTCTAACAGCACAACGCCAGGTATGGCTTGCTCAGGCACACACAGGTCCACACAGGTCCAAAGAGCAGAAACCCAAAACCCTGAAGTTCCTGGGCGGCAGTCGGCGTTTCACTGTACAACACCTACATTACTGGGAAAATTCAACATCTGACCCCTGGGTTCTGACGACTCTGAACAAGGGATACAGTCTGCAGTTCCGACGCCACCCTCCAAGGTTTTCAGGAATTCTTCCAACAGTCGTCAAAGATTCAACCAGTTTAATGGCCCTTTAACTCAGGCCCCACGGGCTCCTTCTTTTAGGATGCCATTGACACCGGCTCACCCACGCTACTCAAGCTCAGAGCAGCGGTTGCGTCACCACAGCGGTCCACAACTTCAAATGCCACAGTGACATAGAGTGGCTGAAGAGACTCAGTCGTGCTGCCCTTTTCCCCGCCACCATCAAGGAGGGCCACGTCAGCGCACCCCCACCCCCCCACACAGGTCCAAAGAGCAGAAACCCAAAACCCTGAAGTTCCTGGGCGGCAGTCGGCGTTTCACTGTACAACACCTACATTACTGGGAAAATTCAACATCTGACCCCTGGGTTCTGACGACTCTGAACAAGGGATACAGTCTGCAGTTCCAACGCCGGCCTCCAAGGTTTTCAGGAATTCTTCCGACAGTCGTCAAAGATTCAACCAGTTTAATGACCCTTTCCATGGAAATTTGTTCGCTGTTGTTAAAAGGAGCCATAGAGAAAGTCCCCCTTCTCAGACAGAGAGAAGGTTTTTACTTAACTTACTTCCTCGTTCCAAAAAAGGATGGCGGTTTTCGTCCAGTTTTCGATCTGCGACGCTTCAATGTGTTCCTAAAATGTCTTCCCTTTCGGATGTTGGGCACAGTCGACGTTCGATCTATGATGAAAGGAGACAGTTATGTGAGTGTAGACTTGAGGGATGCTTACTTCCATGTTCCCATTGCTCTCCTCCACAGGAAGTTCCTAAGATTCAGCTTTCAGGGTCCTGCCATTCGGGCTATCTCTGGCTCCTCGTGTTTTTACGAGATGCATGATGCCCTTTCTCCTCTTTGGTCCAAGGGCATTGACGATTGGCTTCTCTGTGCCCCAACAAGAGTGCATGCTCTACGCGACACCAAGATTGTTCTGGAGCACATACAGAATCTGGGCCTTACTGTGAATGACACAAAAAGTCATTTGGATCCAGAGCACACTATAACCTTCATAGGAATAATGCTCAGTTCTGTCACAATGTCTGCTACACTGTCTCACACTCGGACAGACAGTATTTTTCAGTTACTGACTCGTTTCCGCCTGGGAGCAAGGATAACTTATGGTGTCCTTCTACAACTAATGGGGAGGTTGGCTGCTGCCACAGCTGTGATTCCCTTAGGGTTGCTACACCTCAGGCCCCTTCAGAGGTGGAGCAACAGCCTAGGGCTAAACTCAACGAGACATCATTATCACATGATTGTTGTCTCTCCTGCTTGTGTCCGAGCACTGAAACCCTGGAAATGTGAAACATTTCTGAGGGCTGGAGTGCCACTAGGGGTGGTGCCTTCTCATCAAGAAGTGATCACATCGATGCTTCGCTAACAGGATGGGGGGCAACATGGAACCAGAGGGGGATTGGTGGTCACTGGTCAGAAAAGGAGGCATTAGAACATATCAACGTTCTAGAACTGAAGGCAGTGTATCTAGAACTACAACACTTCCTACCAGATCAGAGCCGCATGTGCTTGTCCGGTCTGACAACACGTCGACAATCTTTTGTTTGAATCACCAAGGCGGCACCGGGTCTCTTGCATCTTTACAGCTAACCCGCAAAATCCTCAGATGGTCTCAGGGCCGACTGACTTCATTAAAGGCAATGTATCTCCCAGGATCAGACAATCAAGTGGCAGTTGCTTTGTCCAGAGACCTACTGCATCTGGGCGAATGGAGGCTTCACCCGGATGTGGTGCAGCTGATTTGTCAACAGACAAGTTGCAAGGCAGAGGTCGATCTATTTGCCTCGGAGCTAACCACACATTGCCGTTGGTGGTTTGCGAGGACCGAGACATCCAGCCTATTGGGACAGGATGCATTAGCTCACGAGTGGCCGAACTGCCTATTGTACGCATTCCCTCCTTTTCCACTTCTATGGGAGACCCTACATCGAATATTCCTGTCCAAACACAGGATGCTTTAGTGGCACCTCGTTGGCCAGCCAGACCATGGTTTGCTCTTCTTCTGAGTCTGTTATAGGACGAACCATGGTATCTTCCCATTAGACGGGACCTGCTTTCTCAGCTGAACGGCCGTGTTTGGCACCCAGATCCAGCTCGTCTTCAGCTTTGGGTTTGGCCAGTGGGTCCACTTCTCAGTTAACTGATTGTGAGCCAGCAGTACTGAACACTATTGGTAACGCTAGGGCTCTTTCAACACGACAGCTTTATGCTGCTCAGTGGAGGATTTTTCTTGTTGGTGTGGGGATCAAGGACTTGACCCAGTTCATTGTACTGTGCCGAAAGTATTGAGTTTTTTTGCAGCATCTTTTAGATGACAACAAGGTGGCTTCTACCTTAAAGGTTTATGCTGCTGCCATATCTACTTATCATGCCCCGATTGATGGTGCATCCTTGGGGTCTCACAACCTTGTATGTAGTTTTCTGAAGGGAGCAAGACGTATAAAACCTGTTCGTTCTACTCCCTTTCCTGTTTGGGACTTGCCACTTGTTCTAGAGTTTCTTTGCACACCGCAATTTGAACCATTGGATGTTGTGGATATTAAGTGGTTGTCCTTAAAGGTATCTTTCCTGTTAGCCATTGCTTCTGCTAAACGTGTTTGTGAGCTTCATGCCCTGTCAGTGAGTGTACCGTGCTTACACTGGTTACCAGAGGATTCTGGGGTCATCCTTCGGCCTAATCCAACCTTCCTCCCTAAGGTCTTGTCGCCACAATTTGTGAATCAGTCTATTAATTTGACTGCTTTTCAACCTCCTCTTTCTCCTTCCAATGCAGGCGGGGGGAGGTCTCATCTTCTCTGTCCTGTAAGAGCTTTGAGGTGCTATGTTAAGTCTACTGCTCCTTTTAGACAGACAGATCAGTTATTTGTCTCTTATGGTGAGGTACACACCCCATCATTCAGAATACGCGAGAAAGCATTCCGAGGCTGGGCATCGAGCTGCTGTGGTTTATATCCTTGCATCTCGGTCGACGTCATGACGTGACTATGTTGTTATTTTTTCTCGGCCTATCTAGCTTACGCAGCGTTATCCACTAGTGCTTAGCACTGCCTCTGGTGGCCATCTGGAATTCACAGAACCACAGTTACATACGTAACTAGCGTTCCCTTTCGTGGAACTTCGAACTGCGTCCTCTAGGGGTCACAATGGGGGCCGCCTCGATTTTTCTCGGCCTATCTAGCTTACGCAGCGTTATCCACTAGTGCTTAGCACTGCCTCTGGTGGCCATCTGGAATTCACAGAACCACAGTTACATACGTAACTAGCGTTTCTTTTACAACATTTACAACAGAGCAGAGGGAACAAAAAGAACGCTGGCTGAAGGTACAGGTCAAGAAATTCCAAAACGCCTAAAAATAAAATTACCATTAAGTTACAATGGACTATGATGTTTTAGACATGTTTTTGGGATTTAAGTAAGCACAATACTTGAGCGTTACCATAAAAATGCCACATGACTACGATGGTGTAGTTTACTTTTTAAGACACTAACACTGTTTTTATTTATATTTTATTATTTAAATGTTATTTTACTAATATTTCATTATGAATACCACATTTTATACCTCTTTTAGAGCTGCTTTTGCTTTTGGCAGTATGCAGTGTTTTTGCAGGTTGAGTTACTTGTATAGCTACCATTTAGTTTAGCTAAATCTAAACACGCATGGTTTAGCTAAACCATGTTTTGTTTTTTTTACCTAAATTTGAAGAATGAACCTTCATTTGAGACTTTTACTTATAGACATGAGGAAATCTCCAACTTAATATTTAGAAACACTAGCACTTACCTGCCAATGTGTGTGATATGAGTTCTGGCATCAGGTTTCACCTCCACTCCATTTTTGTACCAGATGCCTTTCACATTCTCATCAGAAACTTCACATTTGAACACAGCCTGGTCTTTGGCCTTCACCGTCAGGTCAGCAATGTTTTGATAGACCTCTAGCTGTTTCTCTAAAGGTCAGAGGTCAAATAGGACACAGTCATCACACATGACCAAAAACTAATAATGGATGCTTACCACATTACGCCACAAAAGCTATTCTAGCATATGTTATCATTACTAACTAAAACATAACTTGGAAATAACATGTTTTTAGATGTAACATCATAGTAACATGGAAAACATTTGAAGTACCTTGATGTAACATGTAAACACTATAGTTTGTGAATATAGCTAGTAAATGTTCTGTACCCATAGTATTGACATCTGATACTGTACAATTTTTGTAAGGGATTTAGGCAAGTTAAAAATTCATTTTTTATTTTATTTTTAGAGCTTGACGACCCTTGTCACCATTTGCATTAACATCCTTCCTGTTGTGGTTTACGGAAGAAAGAAATCATATGGTTCTGCAGCAACATGCAGGTGAGTAACAGATTCATATTTGGGTGAACTATCCCTTTAAGATAATAAAGAGAGGTGGGGTAAAGAAAGGTAACAATCCCACTGATGGGCTGGTAGAGTTACAGTATTACTGGGCAGCTTTTTTTTTCTTGGCACCTCTTGTACTTGATCAAAAGCCCAGACAAGCTGGTAGCAGACATACCTGGGTATCAGTTTGCTTGTAAAGTGCTATACATGCTTCAAGACTCAGAATAGGAGACAGAGGGAGTAGAGAGAGTGAGAAAGAGACAGAAGCAAACAATAAAAAGAAATGGGAGAGAAAGGGAATGAGTCATAAATCTTTCTTAGATGCTATTAAAAGAGACGGATGGAGCAGTGTGTGACAATGACAGAAAGCGAGAGTGAGGGAGGAACAGACAGAGTCACCTGCTCTGTTAAAACATATGGGTCAGGCGGTCTAACAATAGCTGGCATGTTGGCATTGTGAATGTTAACCTTGTACAAAAGTGTTGGTGGCCATGTTTTCTAAACTGATGAGAGGTGAAGTTTGAACGACATGGCCATGAGCGTGAAACCTTAATGACTACTTAATGTGCAAAGTATATATATAAGTATATATATATATATATATATATATATATTAGTGCTGTCAAATGATTAATCGTGATTAATCGCATCCAAAATAAAAGTTTTTGTTTACACAATATATGTTTGTGTACTGTGTATATTTATTATGTATATATAAATACACACACATACACTATATATTTTGAAAATATTTACGTGTATACATTTTTACATTTTTATATTTATATTCTTATATTTTATATTTTATATAAATATATTTAATATATAAACATAACATATTTTTCTTAAATATATACATGCATGTGTTTGTATTTATATATACATAATAAATATACACAGTATACACACATATATTATGTAAATAAAAACTTTTATTTTGGATGCGATTAATTGCGATTAATCGTTTGACAGCAATAATATATATAATTAATTGATCCCTTCCACTATCAAGGGTGGAATTTGTTCAATAAGTTACAGTACAAATCTGAAAACCTCTGTGGCTGCAAATATAGGAGGACTTGAAACTCTCCAAATTCAGATATTTACCCTGAACCATGAGCTCTGCTAATGATTGCCCTCCATTGGTTTTCACTCTGTAGTGGCCACAGTCCTCCTTGGTCACATCGTTAATGATAAGGACATGCTTACATCCATCTTTCTTGAAGCGATATTTAAAGGACTCATCTCGGGTAAGTTCCACTCCATCTTTCTCCCTGTACAGGTCAGAATTTTGGTATTCATTAATATTAGTTGATGCTTAGGTCAGAGTCTCATTAAACTGTGTGTGTACATTACACATAAATATACATAAATGCAGTTGGGGAAAAAATTATGACAGAAAATATTACAAGAAGGAAATTCCAAGAAACTTTGCACCTGAACATGAAAGAACAGAAACATTGGTAATGTCATGGCTAACAGTAATATGGCACTCAATAATAGTACTCAATAGTAACAACCTCTAAAATGTAAAGCTTGATTTATGAGCATTACAGCGGGTTAGTGGGAGCAATCGGGATAAATCAAATGGCTGACATAGTAAGCTAATAGCTGCTAATCTTTCTCATTCTTACATAAGCTTTTACACCGACCCCCAAGCGATGCAACTCTACATCAGATGCCGATTCATTCCAATCAGTTTAGATTAAAGACACAAAACCACATTATTACGCCTTTACACTTGTAATATTAAAGTCCTACATTGTGGCATTCCAGTACTAGGAACAGTATCTACTTTTGCCTTTCTCTAATCATGAAAGTCATCCACTATTCAAGAGAGGTGCCATAAACAGCCAGTGACTTTCTCATTCCATTCTAGGACACTTGTGAGGTGCTAAAAGGCTGCTATGACCTTTTCCAGGCACTGATCATTTACAGTCCAGGGTGATATAGAGCCTTGGCTACAGCTATGGCAGAACCAGCACTCACTCACACACCACCATCTGTCAGTCAGTGTGACTCACCCAACCAGCCAGCCAGCCATGTTAAAAGAAACACATATGCCATCTACTGGACTTCTGTGGAATGCCAGGACTCTGACTCATCCAGGACAGCCTGAGAAATGGTCACCTTTTCTAAACTCTTCTCTTGTGTTGTTTGATATCTTTGGTGTACTGCAGGCTAGTACAGCTATAAGCTTTTCATGCTCATTATGGATGAACATTTGTCACTACTAACGGAAGGGAAAAGGAAGTGTGTGCATGTTGACAGATCTACCATTTGACTTGAGCCCCCTCTTCAGACACTTCACACTCAAACTCTACTCGTTCTCCCTTCATAACCATCTGATCCTCTAGGTTACGTACGATCAGAACAGGAGGCTCTGAAGGCAGAGAGCAATAAAAAACAAAAATGCATAAATAATATAGCTAAAATATTTCAATTATATCAAATATTTATTGGTCTATAACATTTAGTCTTTTCTTAGAGATTCCTGTCTGCAAGTTAATTACCTTTAACAAAGAGCTCAGTGAAGGTCTTCTCATCTCCAATCATGCAGGTATAAGCAGCATCATCTGCCAGAGTACAGTTGTTGATAGTGAGGAAGCGTTTGTTGCCTACACTCTCAAAGATGTACCTGTGGGAAGATGAGAAATTGTTTAGTAGCAGATCCAGGTTTGTTCTCTCTAGATGGGGACAAAGCATCACTGCTGGAGAGGCTCTTCCAAACATACATTAACAATACATGTCAGAAAATGAACGAATCACTTGTTTAACGTGAAAAACCTTGATATGATGACAATATAATGTCAAAAATATTGTGGCAAATAAATAATAGACAGTTGTAAACGTATGACAACACTCGATTAAAAAAAATCTTCAGTTCACAAGATGTATTTTTATAAAAGGCTTTTTTTAACTAAGGTCACTGAAAAATATTATTAGCCATTGAGGATAGTTTTTGTTCTATTGTTATTTGAGTCCTTAAACATCTGACAGCCTCCAGCCATCGGCACAGCTGACATCTGAGTTTACAGAGCTGCTATGTATTCTTGGAAAACTGTCCCTGCATATTCATAGTCGACAGTTTGAGATGGTTTGAGACATCTAACCCCACAGAGACAAGCCTTGAAGTTGCTGATTATGTTTAGGCTACATATTGTCATAAGCATATTGTTGAGTGCCACTCACTTGCTAGGGTTGACAGCGGAGAGCAGGAAGAGCACACCATCCATCCATAAGCACACAGTGTTGCCAGACGTAAAAAAAAAAATAGTTAATTGTAATCCTTTCCATATACTTACTATTTTGAGAATGCATGCGACTCAAACATGTTTTTTTAACAGTGAAAGGACCTAAGTAAATACCTTCCAGTTGGGTGTATCTCTTGTCCATTTTTTAGCCATTTAACCTCTGCATCTGAATTGGCCACTTCAATTTGCAGTTTGATCTTGTGTCCCTTTTCGACTTGGTAGGCTGGGTCCAGCTTCCTCAGAAATGCTGTGGTTAAAATAAAGATGAAAAGCTAAGTCACCACTATTAGAAACAAATGTGCTGCACATGAGCATGTTAAAACGTTTGAGGTTTTTTATTGAACAGATCCGTTTTGAAGCAACAAAACTGCTGGGAGTAGGAAAGTATACTTTGTTCTAATCCACTTAATATATCTCACCATCATCATTGCAACTTGACCTATCGCTAACAGTCAAATTAGTAAATTACTTTCAGTGCCTTGCAAAATGTATATAATTTTCTTTAAACATTTTGTTATGTTGCTGACTTATGTTAGACTTCTTTAAATTAAATGCGCCTCTGCATTTGGCAATAATCTGCCGTTCTTCTCCTCACCTCTCAAGCTCTGGCAGGTTGGATAGGGCCGATAGGCATTTTCAGGTTTCTCCAGAATTATTTGATGGACATTCATAGAGTTGTCCATAAGCCACTCTTGCTGTGTGCTTAGGGTCATTGTCCTGGAAAGGTGACCCTTCTGCCCAGTCTGAGTTTCTGAATGCTCTGGACTAAGTTTTCATTAGGGCTATCACTATATTTTGCTGTGTAGAACTTTTCTTCTACTATGGTAAGTCCCTCAGTCCCTGCTGATGAAAAACAGGCTGCTACCAGCACACTTTACTGTTGGGATGCTACTGTGCAGGGGATGAGCAGTGCCTGGTTTCCTATATACATGATGCTTGGAACTGAGGTTCATCAGGTTAATCAGACCAGAAAATCTTGTTTCTCACAGTCAGAGAGTCCTTTAGGTGGTTTTTGCAAATTCCAAGTGGGTTTTCATATGTGAAATGAGTGGATTGAGTCTTGCCACACTGCCATAAAACCCAGATCGGTGGAGTGTTGCAGTGATATCTGTCCTTCTGTAAGTTTCTCCCATCTCCATACAGTATATGGAGTTCAACTAGAGTTACCATCATGTCTTGGTCAACACTCTAACAAGACCTTTCTCCATCAATTGCTCAGTTTGGCTAGGAGGCCAGCTCAAGGAAGAGTCCTGGTTGTTCCAAACTTATTCCATTAAGGATAACGGAGACTACATGCATCTGTGAACCTTTAATGCAGTAGATTTTTTCTACTTTTTTCACTCTTTGTGCACTCTACAGGCAGTAGTGCAATCTTTTTTTTTCCGATATGCATTTTCAGCTGTTAGACCTTTTGATGAGGGGTGTGTGCCTTCCCAAATCATACTCATTCAATTGAATTTGCCACAGGTTAACTCCTTCTGAAGTGTAGTAACGTACAAGCGATATGAATGCTCCAGAGCTAAATTTCAAGTGTACCAGAAATGTAATTGTTTGTTTTTTTATTTTTAATAACATTTTTATAAAGTTGTCATGGTGTGTTTTTTTGCTTTGTTATTGTGGTGTATGTGAAAACAAGTAATTTAAAGCAGTTCAACATAAGGCAACAACATAGCAGAAACAAGAAAAAAAATGAAGGGGTATGAATATTTTCACAAGGCACTGTACATATGTCACTTATGTGGCCTGTGCAGTTAACAAAGTTCAACAAGGTTACAAACCTGCACTTTTCTTCTCTTCTTTTTTCATTTTTTTGAGTCTCTTAAGCATCCCCCGCAGGTCTGTGATTCCATACTGGAAAGCAATCTTTTCATACGCTGATGGTGGAGCTTTCTGGAGGATTTCCCATACGTCTACCTCAGGCTCTGTGCTCACATGAACAGCTCTGCGGACCCACAACAGCGGATAGAGGTTGATCAGAACAGGTCAATCAAGTCCAAACATCTTATAACTTCACAATGTTTTGATATTGTTTTTAAACATTTGTTAAAGGAATAGTTCCCCCCAAAATGAGAATTCTGTCATTATTTACTCTAGCCTGATGTTGTGTCAAACATGTAGGCTACCACAAAAAAGAAGATGACTGAAAATGTGTTTCATCCATACAATGCAGTAGGGTCCAAAACAGCAATAGACCCCATTGACTTTCACTGTATGGATAAAAACAGTTGAAACATTTTTCCAAATATATTTTTGTTCTACAGAAGAAAAACAATCATACACTCTCTCAGAAAAAAAGGTACAGAAGCTGTCACTGGGGCGGTACCTTTTCAAAAGGCACACATTTCATATTCATATTGGCACACCTTTCGAGTCCATATTGTTACCTTAAAGGGTCATATTAGTACCTAAAGTGTACATATTAGTACCTAAAAGGTACAAAAGTGTATCTTTTGAAAAGGTACCGCCCCAGTGACAGCTTTTGTACCTTTTTTTCTGAGAGCAGGTTTGGAACAATAAAAGGGTGAGTAAATGATGACAGGCATTAAGCAGGTTAGGTACATTATTCATTCAAACATTTTTTTATTAAAGTATAGAAATGCAATTTACCGTGGCTAATAAATAGGATAAATGTTAATGAATGGTATTCAATAGATATATTATTCTCTATGTTTAAAAAAATTCTTACCGTGGGCCAGTTTTTAAGAAACTGCTGTACTTATGTAGAGGCAGAACCCAAGCATCAAGCATGGTAAGACAAACCACAGCAGATTATTGCACATTATCAAGTTCTCAGATCATATAACAATGCATTGTTAAACCATCAAGACCATTTTACAATTCATATTTTATAAAGGCACTTAAAGCATGCATCATTGTGGCCTATAGAAACTTCCTCCTTATTTAAATGTGTTATCTTCATGTGCCTTTTGTGTTTACTAAACTCGAAGAGTTAGAAACTATTTGCGTGAACGCACAGTGTTTACTGACATAACCAATTTGCTATGCTGTCGTGTCAAAGTCAGTGGATGTGGGATGAATGCGTAGGATGTGAAATGGCGTAGGAATCGTGAGAGTTCTAGGTTTATTAATGTGATTAATTAGGAGTGTATGAGTAATGATGAAGGAGTTTGCTAAAAATAATTCAAACGTGACTCTGTCTATCTAGTTCCAAGTGGGTGTGCAGTCTGCGGAGTGGAAAAACCTAGAAGGACTAAAGTTGGCAACGAGTGGCTGATTAGGAGAGAGAATAGTCATCACACACACACACTCGGCAATACAACACTCAACATTCCTTCATGCACACGCAGTCAGATCAGTGTGACTCACTTACTCTCTGAACATGGGAGTGAAACAGCCACAGAGGAGAAAAACGGGGAAAAAATTATACATAGATGAGCCTTAGAAGAAAAAAATCATTGTGTAGTTCAAATGCAAAAAATAACTAAATAAAGCTTACATTTCAGTATTTGAAAGATATTTAATTCATTCATTCACACCATACGAGTTCAAACAGCTGAGAACACTTTAAAAAATCTTGGATTCAAAATCAATTTTAGGCATCAATCCAAAAAAAAGAAACCTATGATTTTGTTAGATTCAACCAAAGTCACTTTAAGGCATCTAAATATATCTAAAGTCTTTGATTAAACTATTCAAAGGTCACTAATCAAACATTTGTGAATCTGAGCATGTAAACTCCTCTGTACAAATGTTAAGTGTTATTACTTCCACTGAAGAACTAAATGTACTTGCTCAGAATCATGTTAGCTTGAGTGCTGATGTCATTAAAACATCAGAATTATTTCAGTGCAACTTTTGACCTGTTCACTTATAATATTGCATTTTCAGTCTCAGATTTTAAACCCAACTTTTAAAGTAGGCAATGAATGTATCTGATGAATTAGATCTCTAAAGACTCACCTCTTTTTCAGTAAAGCACTGAAGTCCAGTTCTCCTGAGTCTTCACCTGCATCTGTGCTACTGTAGGAGAGCAAGGAATCACGGACCACAAAACATGAGCACACAGAACTATGTTACATTCTCACCTCATTGTAAGGTAGGTACATTTTCAAACTAGGTAAAACAGCTTCTGTAACACTAAAATGCAGTCATTTATTAAAAACGAAAATGTATTTAATACATTGTTTTGTAAAAGAACAGAATATCAATTATGTTAGTATTATTATCTACAACACATATGGAATGGATGAACACTACTGTTCAAAAATTTTGGGATCGGTAAGATTTTTAAATGTTTTTGAAAGAAGTCTCTTATGCTCGCCAAGGCTACATTTGTTTGATCAATAATTACAGTAAGAACAGTAACAGTAGTATTAGTAAAATAACTGATTAATATACTTTTAACATTTATGCCTGTAATGGCAAAGCTGAATTTTCAGCAGCCATTACTCCAGTCTTCAGTGTCGACTTATGTTGATTTTGTACTCAAGAAGCATCTACTATTATTAATAAATTTTACATTTGTTTGATCAATAATTACAGTAAGAACAGTAACAGTAGTATTAGTAAAATAACTGATTAATATACTTTTAACATTTATGCCTGTAATGGCAAAGCTGAATTTTCAGCAGCCATTACTCCAGTCTTCAGTGTCGACTTATGTTGATTTTGTACTCAAGAAGCATCTACTATTATTAATAAATTTTTTACTATATTGTAAATGCATCTTTGCTGAATAAATATATTTATTTCTTTTAAACAACAACAACAAAAAGTTTAAATGATCTTTTTGACCTCAAACTTTTGAATGGTAGTGTATACTGACACATAAGAACATATGGGACAGGTGTGTAGATGCACAAACCATGCATGCACATTATACAGACAGCATTACTGAGGCAATAGAAACTGGAACAGAGCTGCTCTATACTGTTTTTGAAACGCACATTGTTGGAGGATGTCAAAGACGAGGGTTAAAAACACAGAAATGCTGATGTACAGAAGAAATCCATAGCAGACGCCCGCTATGATCACACATCACTGTATACATGTCAAAGACCTAGGCAGCTATATAGTTATTATAAGGCAACAATTTTATAACAAGTGATCATCTCGATCCTTCTTTCATCATCTTGAGTCTTCTTTCTGATCTGTGAAGCTAGTAGTATTTTAAGGGTTTGTATGTATGACCCATGATGAGCTTTCTTTAAGGAACGTCTTAAAGACATGAAGAGGAGCAACAAAAGAGACACGTCACTCAAAGTTTGCGCAGCTAGTTCCACTGATTTTTGACAAGGTGTCAGCCAAAGTTAAGAAGTGCATCAAGAGATTTCTGTTATTACGTTTCAAATAACCAGAATGGAAGTATTTCAAAGAGTCACACAGTCTGATTAAACTGGTGGCAGCGTTATTAGTGTGATCCTCTAATTTGCTCGCTCCTAATCAGTGTCTGCACTTGAAAAGATCAGTGGACAGGGAAATCATATTCACTTTAAGGCCCCCTGCCTCTGATACACCAGTAATGAGTGTTGGGAAATTGCCCTTCTCACAAAAACAGAGAAAAGTGTGAGAAGAGACGGAAGAAGAGAACAGAAAGGAAATGATAGTTTGCAAAGATCCTTGGAGAGTGAGTCATAAAGCATCAGCAATGACTAATATCACACTCCTTAGATGTTGGCAGACAAAGGGGGAAGATTGAAAAGGACAGAAAGAAAAGGGCAAGCTATAACAGATGACTGACAGAGGGACACGGATGGACACTGAAGGACTCAATGAACTCTTTGATGACAAAGCAGAGGGTTTGGTTGGGTAAAGACAATGACTGTGCGAATACAGTATATCCCCAGCTGCTGCAGCAAACCCCTATAGCTACCTGCCAGGTTCTCCCATCTTCTTCTTACCACCTGCACTGGTGCTCCTGGGTAATCAGCAGTTCCAAAAAGGGTTAATGCAATATAAATACAAAATGTTAAATCCCAAATATGGACTCAAATGCTATCTTTACATTAAAACAAACCACATAAAGAAGCGCTAGGATCTACGCACACAAAATCATGTCATCAAACCCCACAACATTCAAGAAAGCAAACAAACCAACACTTTAATATGCTGCGAAATGGCATGATACTGCTGGCCTGCATGAGTAATCATCTTTTTCAAATTTGATGATGCAGTTGTTAAAATTAATTATTTGTAGTTAATTAAAAACAAAGACAAATACTCACGTGCGTCTAAATGCAGTGCGAATATCAAACCCATCTGTTGTACGTGCCTCTGGAGTAGAATGTACACAGTGAAAAGCACACATTACCAATTAATTTGGTACTGTTATCAATTAAGACTTATTCATTCCTTGTTGATATTTATTAAGCATGCATATAGTTATTTTTATTACCATGTACTACCAGGTCAAAATTGCAGCTGTCAAACTTGTCTCTAGAGGAGACCTCACAACGATAACCTCCAGCAAAGTTGGCTTTAGCTGCAATGATATGCATCTCGAAGGTGTACACCTGAATAGAAAAGGTTCCTTTTGCTTACTTTTGACTTTCAAGCTTTTCTAAACATATTGATATAGTATACTATTTAACTGTTTGGTATTGACCACTGTCAGACCTTAGAGTTGCGGTCATAGTGCTCTTTGAGTTGCAGGTGCTTTCCTGACTTGCTGGCCAGATCCATCCACTTTCCTTTGAACCATTTTACTGTGGGCTTCTTCAGCAGAGATTCACCACACACCCGAGCAACTAAAGTAATGTTCTCACCTACAATGGGGAACAGATTGGAAGAAAAAATATATTTCATATGTACTATCCATTTCTTCGTGACCAGAGGCTCTGTTACTCACCTACATTTACCTCCCCACTTTGAGGCTTTTCAGTGAAGAGACCAGTAAGGTCCTGCCTTGTGTCAGGCTGATGACTCTCAAGCAGACCTTGAAGAACAAACAGAACAATAGGTTTGTTATCCAGTCAATTTTAATATTTTTAAATGTGTAATGAAATTAATTTGCATATTTAAATATGTCCGTGTGATTTTGTATTCACCTTCAGTTGCTGAGCCATCTGACACGGTTCCACTGGTGTCCGAGGCTGAGCTTCCAGTAGGTGCTGGTGGAGCCTCTTTAGGTTCTTCAGGCTTAGGTTCTGCAACAGCAGGGTCTGGGGATATAGCTTTTTGTGCTTCCTTCACTGCAACAGTGAAAAAATCCTTAAAATGCCATTTTGGCAGATGAAAACAAGTGATATTCACCCATCTGGGTCATAGAAGTTTTTACTTCTTTTACTTCTTTACTTACTTCCATCACTAATTTATAATTCATCATTCCTGTATCTATAAAAGCAATTACATATCAGAAAAAAGGTCTAGGTCAGAGGAAGATGCTAATTCTTCAGCTCATGGGGCTCTTGAGTATAGCGTTTTAAACTTAAAGCCAGATTCTGTGAGGCAAAAAATCAGAGGCTAAAAACATTTTACACATACCCTCAAAATGCTCCTATACCTGTCTATTAATGAACATGCTTTTACGTGCAAAGTTTTGTTCTCAGGGGCCCTTTTAGCTTTGATATCGCTCTCTTCAGGATTCCAATGGCCACACAAATTAGGACAGAGTCTTGCTTTTCATCTTCCGCTGTGTCTGGATATTGGATAAATGGCTCTAAATAGCTGACTAATAACCACTGACTGAAACAACACTGGTAGAGACTTAAAACTCCTTTTAGTCCCAATATATCCAGATAAAGCACAGCATTAATGGAGGATATGAAACATTGGCCATACTGTATATCATGTGACAAGTGTGCTAAAAATTGGCACTAATATTATTATAATATTATAGTGTTACATTAAGCTTTTTCATTTAAATACTTCTGTTTCAACAAGGATAATTGTGTTGCTTTTCCCCTGATGATTATAGCTTCAAATTAAATCTGTTTGTAATGAAAGATTGAAAGATATATTAGGCTAGCTATTCCTCCAGTATTTAATTGAACCCATACATATCTTTTGTCCATGCACAATGCCTAACAGGATCACAAGCTCCATGAATGGGCACTGAAGGGCATAAGTGTTTGAAGTGAAGAACAGCTATAAGAGTTCTGGTGAGTTTCCCAAATTCCATAGAAGGCTGGGAAATTCTTAAAATGGTGACAACATGCTCAGAAAAGGTGATTTAAAAAACAACCAGTTGCAACTTTAGAGAAAAGTGAATTGGAAAGGAGAATTGGTTGTGGTGCTCTGTGACTGGTTTACAAATAAACCAAAGGTGGGCTAAAAGTGAGTTAAATACAGGAAGATGTGAGTCACCATCCAAACAACACCTACCTTCTGATTCTTTTATCTTTAATTCAAATTTCACCTTTGACACCCCAGCAATAACAGCATATCCCACTGCATCCTCCTGAACTATATTGTTTATGGTGAGAGAGTGCATATTGCCCTCTGCTGAGATGGTGTATTTGTAACTGGATGCAATGTCCTTGGAGTCTCGCTGCCATCTCACTTTTACATCAGTCTTCTCAGTCTCTGCTTCAAATATGACCGTTGCCCCAATCTCAGCCGTCTGAGTCTTTGGTTTCTTGGTGAAAGCTGAGACTGAAGGAGTGAGGAACGCAGGGTAGGTCAGAAGGAAAGGATGCATTTCCAAAATGTCCTGCCCTGACCCCTTTTCCTCTCTAGTCTCTCCGATATCACACAATTTAAATGTGCCTGAAGACTATGGCCTTATGCTGAGATGTTGTTTAGAAATACAAGAAAACATGTACACTTAAGTCACCCTAAAATAAAAGCAAGAATTATAAGACAAGTCTAATTTATATTTACAATATATAATTTTGCCCACCAAACTTGAAAAAAGCAAAAGTTATTACATAGCTGGTCAGGATTAAAAATCGAAGATAAATTCCACTCGTATTGTTTTTGTCATTGTGCTTTTTAGCAATGTGCTATCTACTGTACATTCCAAACTATAAATGTAATTCTAAACTAAATGGATTTGTAGTGGTCTTATTTTTATGTCCAGTGAAAAAAACTAAAACACATGATGTATTTAGTTTATTGCATGCCTTGAATTCTTACATGCTTATTCATTGTCCTTTCTTTCACTTTGAGTTACACATCTTCAGTCACATCAGTGCAGATGGTTTGAGCATAAAACAAGCCAACCCTCTGGGTTTAAAAATAGAATGCATGTGCTCCCCACATTGACACAGCCCCAGGTAGCTGCTAGATGGATTAGCTAGGATCTATTTCTGTTGTTTATCAAGGACTGATCCCTCTCTTGCCATTTCAAAACCGCTGGTATCCACATTGTCTTTGTTCCAGTGCTGCCATCTGGATGGTTGGGAGCAGTGGTAATAAAATAATGATGTTTCTGTGGTAAATATGTTTTGAACTATAATGTATGGTAAGCACGAAACATGTTCATTTGAAATGGAAGGGAAACTATTTCATGAAGGTGACATTTATCATGAAGCTTATACTAGATGCTGATGGTTACCCCTCAAACAGAGTCTGGGTGTGTCACTCAAAAGCCTTCAAAAGAAAATCTGTTCAGTCATGATAAACTATTATTAAGATCACATTGCTGTGGAGATGTCCTGTTATGAGTCAAGAGGTAGTGCTTCTCCTCCTTTTGGTCTCCTTTAACTTTGTCCAAGACAATATTCAACCTTCTTAACTTAGCTTTACCTCTGGTATTTGTTGTTTAAAAAGTATGTCAGTTTAATATTGTACATATTTTTTATAATTTCAATTAAGATTATAACTACATACATTTTAAGACTTATTGGGGCCTCCCTGGAAGTATTCCGAGGACCCCATTTGGCCCTGGCCCCTGGAAGAGAGCCACTCATCTAGAACCTTTGAATTATGCTGAAGAGATTAAAAAGGGAGGAGAAAGTGTCTACAGATGGATTTTAGGGCTACCACAACTCCATTGCTTAATGCTAAAAAGTAATGCAACAGCATTGTTAGAATGCTGTAGGTCTTAGCGAATATCACCGCAGTAGGCTGTCAAAACAGGTGCTATCACATTATGACAATCCTTTAATTCCCGTTTAGGCAGGGTTATTATGTGCAATTTTGGGAAAAAAAGGTCCTTTAATCCACTGCCATTATTCTATCACTTTTGCTTAGATAGGCCATCAAATGGTGTTTTGGTTTAAAAGAAGGTAGTTTATAATTTATGTATTGTTTGCCAAGAAGAACTTCAAGAAAGGTGCTCATGCTTTGTCACACTCCAGTCACATGCTTTGAATGCTTTCTATACGTACAGTAGGCTTAAAAAACAGCAGCTGCAGCATGCAGTACTTTTAAAAAGAACATTGTGATAATATTATGAAACTACTCATCAAATCAACTGACATTTCCCAATATATGTTGTTCAAATTACTACAGATGAATTGTTCACATGATACAGAACAACAATTCACATAATCAAGAAGAACATAATCACAGAAAACCCAGCACACATCGGGTCAAAATTCAGGTAACATTTCCTCAACCAACAACTCAAAACAACACCGTTTAAAAGTCTCCTGACTGACAAAAACGTGTTATTTATTAAAATGTGCTATTTGTCAAAGAATTATGAACAAAATAAACACGGTCATACCTGTTTTTTTAGTTGGCTCTGGCATCCTTGTTGAGTGTCCCTACAGGGTTCCAACAAACAGGCATTGTGGACTCAAACACCAACACATCTCTTTTAATAGATACCCCCGCCCCACCCCCCCAAATGTCACACAGTACATGCCCCAAACCATCCTTTCCACCCCTTCACCCATGACCTATGATTGAGCCCACCTTCCATCACCTCCATTGGATGACAGAACTAAAGAATCTAAAGGTGGATGGAGGATAAGGAAACAGGGACCGGATGGGTTAAATTTAGAGTCTGACTGTAGCAAAGAATCTTCAGATGTTCCCTCCCAATCATACTGCTTTTTTGTTTGTTTGTAATATTTTTAGTATTCTTGAACAACCTCTGACCTTCAGGAAGCCACAGCTTTTACATCTGTAGTTTTGTATTCCGCTTTATATTT
>NW_015505697.1:530953-575395 GCF_001515645.1 Sinocyclocheilus grahami
ATTGTCTTTGTTCCAGTGCTGCCATCTGGATGGTTGGGAGCAGTGATAATAAACTAATGATGTCTCTGTGGTAAATATGTTTTGAACTATAATGTATGGTAAGCACGAAACATGTTCATTTGAAATGGAAGGGAAACTATTTCATGAAGGTGACATTTATCATGAAGCTTATACTAGATGCTGATGGTTACCCCTCAAACAGAGCCTGGGTGTGTCACTCAAAAGCCTTCAAAAGAAAATCTGTTCAGTCATGATAAACTATTATTAAGATCATATTGCTGTGGAGATGTCCTGTTATGAGTCAAGAGGTAGTGCTTCTCATCCTTTTGGTCTCCTTTAACTTTGTCCAAGACAATATTCAACCTTCTTAACTTAGCTTTACCTCTGGTATTTGTTGTTTAAAAAGTATGTCAGTTTAATATTGTACATATTTTTTATCATTTCAATTAAGATTATAACTACATACATTTTAAGACTTATTGGGGCCTCCCTGGAAGTATTCCGAGGACCCCATTTGGCCCTGGCCCCTGGAAGAGAGCCACTCATCTAGAACCTTTGAATTATGCTGAAGAGATTAAAAAGGGAGGAGAAAGTGTCTACAGATGGATTTTAGGGCTACCACAACTCCATTGCTTAATGCTAAAAAGTAATGCAACAGCATTGTTAGAATGCTGTAGGTCTTAGCGAATATCACCGCAGTAGGCTGTCAAAACAGGTGCTATCACATTATGACAATCCTTTAATTCCCGTTTAGGCAGGGTTATTATGTGCAATTTTGGGAAAAAAAGGTCCTTTAATCCACTGCCATTATTCTATCACTTTTGCTTAGATAGGCCATCAAATGGTGTTTTGGTTTAAAAGAAGGTAGTTTATAATTTATGTATTGTTTGCCAAGAAGAACTTCAAGAAAGGTGCTCATGCTTTGTCACACTCCAGTCACATGCTTTGAATGCTTTCTATACGTACAGTAGGCTTAAAAAACAGCAGCTGCAGCATGCAGTACTTTTAAAAAGAACATTGTGATAATATTATGAAACTACTCATCAAATCAACTGACATTTCCCAATATATGTTGTTCAAATTACTACAGATGAATTGTTCACATGATACAGAACAACAATTCACATAATCAAGAAGAACATAATCACAGAAAACCCAGCACACATCGGGTCAAAATTCAGGTAACATTTCCTCAACCAACAACTCAAAACAACACCGTTTAAAAGTCTCCTGACTGACAAAAACGTGTTATTTATTAAAATGTGCTATTTGTCAAAGAATTATGAACAAAATAAACACGGTCATACCTGTTTTTTTAGTTGGCTCTGGCATCCTTGTTGAGTGTCCCTACAGGGTTCCAACAAACAGGCATTGTGGACTCAAACACCAACACATCTCTTTTAATAGATACCCCCGCCCCACCCCCCCAAATGTCACACAGTACATGCCCCAAACCATCCTGCCCACCCCTTCAGCCATCTACCACCATGATTGAGCACACCATCCATCACTTTCATTGGTTAACAGAACTAAAGAAAATAAAGAAGCTATAGGATGAAGGATAAGGGAGCAGGTACCGGATGGGTAAATTTAGAGTCTGGCTGTAGCTAATCATCTTCAGATGTTCCCTCCCAACCATACTGCTCAAAGAAAGGGCTCAAACACTTTTTTTGTTTGTTTGTAATATTTTTAGTATTCTTGAACAACCTCTGACCTTCAGGAAGCCACAGCTTTTACATCTGTAGTTTTGTATTCCGCTTTATATTTTATGTGCTTGTCAGCAAATAAAGAATAGGTTTAGGATGTGTGCCTATACTTTCTTAATATAGCCTACATAAGGTAAAGTACGCATTTAGTTGCCTGAATTTAATTGTATCAATTTCCATCTAGAATTAAACAAAGAGATGCTTTATACTGGAGTGTATGTTATTGCTAATGAAAATATGCTGTATAAAAAGATAAAAAATCTTATATTGGACAAATAGGCCCAAAGAGATTGACAGTTATGAAAAAAGTGTTTACTTCCCCACCAGTGCAGGACCCCTTTCCCCAAGCATTGCTAGTTTGCTAGTTTGAGTAATGATAATGATGCTTGTCTGGTTCACACTGAAGTAACAGTGTCTGAATTCATTCTGTGAGTTGAGTTAATCCTTACAGTCAATTCTGGCTCTGGGGGGTCTTTTGTTTCAAACTCTCATGAAACGCATCAAGTCATTTTTAAATCAAACAAACTTTTTTTTAAACTTCACCTTTTACTTAACTTTTTTTACTGTAAATAAAACATGAATGGACTAACATTTTGTATCTTTTTCAATATCTTCTGAAGGTTGTTTTATGGGGAATTAATATACATAACTTTGCGACTGCTTTCACTTTCTCTCATAGGCCTACTTATGTCCAGCGTCCACCTTTTGACCCTGAGACATAAAGGACACAACTGAACATCAACAACCACTAGCTTTTGATTTGTGTATCTTGCCTTGACCTTACCTTTAAAAATTTAGCCCTGTCCTTTAACTGAATAGGCCTATTGTAATACACAAATATTGTGTCTTGACAGAACCCTATTCACCTACTTCTTTTAAATACATTGCAGGTTATGCTGATGATTTCATTACTTTAGACAAAATGACAGTTCCTTGGTGTCCTTTTGAAACTTTTGACACTTTCAAAAGTCATATTCTATTACATAACTGTTTATCAATTCCACGCACAACTGTCCGCGAATTTGATGTGTTGGATAGCATAGCCTACTCTTTTGACCACTGTCACACAGGTCTGTCAGTGCCTTGTCATTCCAGCATCAGACAGTCACATAGCTGTTGCATACTGACAACTACAGTACATGGAAGGGTTTATTCAGATGGAGATAGACATGAAGGAAAGTTATTTGCAGTTGTTGTAATGACTATATATTCGCCTTGGGCCCTGCAGCTGGCTTTCGTCTAATCTAGGTGTGAATCCAAAAGGTTCTGCCATAGCTGAACCACGGTGAACTGGAATTATTATCAACCACTGTGACATGCTGTGAGCGCGATTTAAGTGTTTCATTGTAAAACGAGTAACAGTTGGACAGTTGGTGTATGATGATGAGATCTCGAACACAATCAACACAAATAAATCAAGCAGACTCACAGACTACGTGAGTCACTCTTGTACGTTCCATTGGTATTCTGTAAGGGGAGGTCTGTGTCGTCTGGCCTTCAACAGCTATGAGTAATCTGCGCCCTTGTCAAAGAGGTTAGGGTCTGTAGTCTGTCTCGAGTCACAGTCCTAAGATAAGAGCTGGCTGACAGGATCCTTGACCTATAACAAAAACGAATGCCATGGAATCGCGCGTGGCAACTTTCAGTATAATAGTGTGATTTCGTAGGCTACAACAACAAAGAAAGAAAGAAGAAAACAAACAATAATCTTGCTGGCAAGTGTTTTCTTAGAAATTCACAAACTAATAATAATTCACACGCTAATAATGTTTATAATAAAGAAATATAGGCTACTGACACTGTTTTCCCCATTTTTTTATTATTGTGATTTTAAACCAGGCATATTTCATATAGATGTTATAGGCAGACAGGTTACACGTAAATGGAAAAAAAATGATAACTCTATTAACTGGCTTGTGATTTTGTAAGACTTCTCCGTTTAAATGGGATAGTTCACCCAAAATGACATTACTGTCATCATTCAATCAACCTTCTGAGGTTGTACTTGGATTCCCCCTAGTGGTCTGTATTTACAAATTTCAACACACACAGGTTTGTTTTTATGGTTTATGGGGACTCTCCATAGGCCTAATGGTTTTTATACTGTACAATCCATATTTTCTATTGCCCTACACCAACCCTACCCCTAAACCTACCCCTTTATAAACTTTCTGCATTTTTAGATTTTCAAAACAACTCATTCTGAATTATTTATAAGCCTTTTGAATTACGGGGGCACTGAAAATGTCCTCATAAATCCCCTTCTCGTTGTAATACCTATGTCATACCCATGTTATTATACAAATGTGTGTCCTCATAAACCCCATAAACATGCACACACACACACACACACACACAAAAGCAACGAAAATATGACAATTGAATCTGATAATTTATGACAATATGGAAATAAATGGAAAACTAGAAGGTCTGCAAACCCACAGTGTTAAAAGCTGTTTGCCATCTACGTTAGGCCTACATATCTTTGTAATGAAGCTGTATGTAAGCTTGTACTAAATGTTTAAAATGGTAATGGAAATGTTTAATGTAAGCAATGAATCACTTTAATCATTAAAATTGCTCAGTATTATCAAAGTCCCTTTCGGTATTATACAAGTAATTATTGTTGGCATGTGACTTTTATTTTGGAACGAAGGGAGCTTTAAAATGTGTCCGGAAGTACTATTCGCGTAATCGGCGCAGAAGGACATCGGATCTGTATGTGATAAGACCATACAGTCTATGGATAAGACACGCAAGAGAGCCGTGTAAATGATCTAGAGATCCGTCAAACTTCATTGCTTTCCTGCATGTCCTGTGTTTCATTGTGATTTCCTATCAGGGTTTCCGGACACGTTATTGTTGCATCAGATAGTGGAAAATGGCAAGCACAGGAGATATAGGTACATTTCTCTATTTACTTATTTTACTTCATTTGCGACGTAAGAGTCATTATGTACGCTGTAGAACATTAACGCGTGTAGAGGCCTATTTTAAGTTATTCATTAATGCAGGTCCTATTTAAACCTGCAGCTGTTACAGGATGCTTCCCACTATTTATTCTATTGAGGTAACGCTCGCAACATAAACATGTAATGTTAAATATGGCAACATGCCTGAGTCTCTCCTATTCACGTGTGACTGTCATATTGTTATATTAGCTACATTGTTTTGACAGATAAGCTGAAATCAGACAGCCGAAGTAACACATACTGTAAGGAGTTAAATAATTTCATATAGGAATGGAATTTACCAATTTCGGTTTCCTTAACGTTTATATTATTCTGGTAGTATTTGTTGGTCTTTTAGGGAACGAAATACAGTCTGTTGCGAGATGGTAAGATCATTATCAGATTAAAACAGAACAGATAACATCAAATAATGTTACACACACACACACACACACACACACACACACACACAGACAGAGGTATATATAATTATATGCTGTATAATAATAATATGCTGTTCAGTAAATGAGTCAGATGTATTCAGTCTCGACTGATTCATAATTGGTTTTGATTTCATGAAGAACAGGTTCATAACAGGTTTCATTTTCTTTTGCACGTTGCGCACATTTTCCAGAATTTTGTCATGCATTTTTAATATGTTATATCTTATTTTATTTCAGCTTTATTTCAATTAACAAAAAAAAAATATTTGTAATAGTTTTAGTTCACGGCAACCATTTGAATGGCCCTTCACAAGTTTATTTGTGCTCCAAATATGTTCCATCTGTTTGAGTCTGCCTTAAAATATTGTATTGCTCTCTCTATGTCTTTTTTGACTCGAGCAATTATTAAATTAATTGACATTATGAAAGTTGTGAGTGTATTGTTTCACAATTGTGTGTTAGCTGATTATTACAGCTTATGTTTCAGAGGAATGAGGTTAGAGAGGATTACAGGTGTCAATACAGTCATTCTCCACGGGCCCTTAGCTCATTTCTAATGTCTGCTCGTCTGTGTGTTTATGTGTGTCTATGCCCTTTTGTTTTCCCAGCCTTTGATTATGGCTTCTTACTACGCATAAGTGAGGAAGCTCGCAGGGTTGAGGCTCTGAATGAGTACTTGAGCAGTCGCAGTTACCTGGCTGGCTACGGGCCTTCGCAGGCGGATGCAGAAGCCTTTGCGCTTCTAAGCGGGCCCCCACCTGAGCGGCATGTCCACGCCCTGCGCTGGTACAAACACATAGCCACCCTGAAGCCCCAAACGAATGACCAGACCCCAGAATGCAGCAGTGAGTAGACAGAACTCCCCCTGTCGTAGTCAGGGTGCATGAACGTAGATTGTAGCTGAATTGTACTTTGAGTTATTGGTGTTTCTGTGCTGAGGACATTTGCAGTATGTGTTGCATGAGTTTGAGGATGTGGGTAGTTTGATGTGTTAGTCAGTATACATGAGCTGAGGCGTTGACGGGAATCTGACAAGAAATGTACAGTCAAAACAAGACGATCACTTCTCAGGTTTGTTCAGAACGGGGTTGAGTTATAGTTGACTGAGGTGTTTGTGGTTTTAAACAATTATTTAATTGGACGCAATGTTCAGTGGCTTGTTTGCATATGTTTTTGTTTCACTTTCACACTGTGTATGTGTTACTTTCACTTACACATCTTTTATGTTTTCTATGAGGAAAAAAAACCTCTTATAATTGTGCAGCAGGTGTGCACGAACAACTATTTCCCATAATGCACCTGTTGTTCAGTTTAGGGGTTGAATATTATAAATTAATCTGTAAAGGTGAATAATTTTTAAACTAGACAAAGTAATTTGGGTTTAAAAAAAAAGTGTCTCTTGTTTTTCAGCAAAGGGAAAGCGGGTGCAGCCACCATGGTCTCCGCCAGAAGGCACAGACATTTCAAAGCTGCGTCTTTACAACAGTCTCACACGGACCAAGGTACAGTATGAAAGATAAACAACATGGCCTAATGTGTGGGTGACATGCAGAAAATGACTAGACTAAATCCACAACTTTCTATACGTTATATTACTGTAGTATTGGTAGCCGAAAACATAATCAAGTTAGTCCAAGTATTTAAAAAAATCTACAATATCAACATATGTTTATAATGTTTTTTACATTTACATTTAGTCATTTAGCAGACATTTTTTTTCCCAAAGCGTAAGTAAGTTTTTTTTAAAGAAATTATTTTATTCAGCGGGCATGCACATAATTCATTGAATGTGACAGTGAAGTAATTTATAATGTTTCAGATTTAAATTACAGTTACAGATTTAAGTTACAGATTAAAATTTCTAATTCAAATAAAAAAAACTTTCTATTAATCAAAAACAAGGTTTCCACAAAAATATCAACATTTCATAATAATAAGAAATGTTTCTTGAGCATAAAATAAAACCAAATCAGCATATTAGAATTATTTCTGAAGGATCATGTGATGCTGAAAACTGAAATAATGGCTGCTGGAAATTCAGCTTTGCTATTAGAAGAATAAATCACATTTTAACGTATATTCATATATATATATATTTGTTTTATATAAATATTGTTTTTTCATTGTAAAAATATTTCACAGTATTACTGTTTTTACTGTATTTTGGATCAAATAAACTCAGTTTTAGTGAGCACTTGTGACACTGAAAAATGGAATAATGTTTGCCATCACAGGAATAAATTACATTTGAAAACAGATTCATATATAAACAGTTATTTTCAAATTATAATGTTACTGTGGTTTTTTTTACTGTATTTACTGAATTATCAAATCATTTCAGACTTCTTTCATAAACTTAAAAAATGGATGCTGTTTTATGATAATAAACTGTTAAAATCGTTCATATCTGTCTTGTTTTGTGCATTATAGGAGGTGTTTGTTCCACAGAAGGGCAACAGGGTTTTGTGGTACTGCTGCGGCCCCACAGTGTATGATGCTTCTCACATGGGTCATGCCAGGTGACATATTCCCCATCCATTCATAGTGTTTGTTTGTTTTCGGTGTTCCCCAGCTGTTGAAAGCAGCACAGTAGACACAGCACAACAGTCAATGAAAAGGCTGAAGCAGACATTCAGCTTTCAATCCAGGGTCAGAATGTGGTTAGTTGTGAATGTGAGGCTGTAAATAAAATCTCAAAGAACTATTGTGTTTGAATATGGTTCAATGAACATAGGCAAAAAGAGAAAATATAAACATCTTCCATCCAAGGCTCACACAGCGTTTATGATGTATCAGTTCTCTGTATTTCATGAGGATTCAATCAGTGCCTTTGTTCTTTCAGGTCCTACATTTCTTTTGACATACTGCGGAGAATACTGAAGGATTATTTCAAATACGATGTCTTCTACTGTATGAACATCACAGATATTGATGACAAAGTAAGAGCAGTGTTTGCGCAGAGTCTGAATGTAGTTGACATTATTCTATATAACCTAATACCTCATACTTTTGGTCAAATGAAACTGCTGCTTTAATTCTGAAGGCCACATGTGATACAGTGTTCTCAAGATCCAATCATCAGTGTGACCTCTTCGTTACAGATCATCAAAAGAGCCCGACAGAACTACCTGATGGAGCAGTACAGAGAGAAGAAGCCCAGTCCCTCTCAGATACTGCAGGATGTGTTAACGGCACGAACGGTGAGGGTATCACTCATACAGTGGACATTTCGGTCCAAGTGAATCCTGTTATCGTTTAAGCAGACTTGTGGGGTTTAAAGCCTGTATGAGTTTCCTTTTCTGTGGGAAAATGTTTTTTTTAGCATTTGCATGTTTCAGACACTGAGAGTACCAATTTAAAGACACCATAAAATCAAGATTAACAAATTTGATGCAGTTTTACAGTTATAAATGATTTATCCTTGCACATCATTGTTATTAAAAAAAAACTAGGGCTGTCAACGTTAACGCGTTAACGCGTGCAATTCATTTTACAATCCTTAACGCGTTAAAATAATTTAACGCAATTAACGCAAAATTACTGAAGCACAATTTCTTTTCTAACCCTTTAACCCAATTTTGCTTCTCTGCTTGCGATCAGATCATTTTAAGTCGCTAAACTCCGGGAAAGTTTTCAGTCCAATGATCCAGTAAGCGAATGCATTCAAACAATACGTCCAAAACAGCGCTGATATAAAGGAAACCAGGCTGATTTCACCAGAGATTGCAGAGAGAACAGAGACTCACGTTGCGTTTTCAGTGAATTATTCATTCCAGTGTGTTTCGCTTTAAAACACGAGCTCTGTCATATTCTGTGATTGTCTCTGAAGAGCGCGAACCCTCACACGTCACACGCACTGTGTGAAGTACAGAAGTACAGACTGAACGGTTTGTCAACACATCCCACCGCTGTATGGCCAGATGAGATGCAAACTACGTTTTCTCGACTGGATAACCAGTCTCGCTAGTAAAGTTTTGATGGATGAAGACTGCAATCAAGGTCCGTTATAATAATGCATGTATGAGTGCTCTTGACGCACTGATTGCACATTGTATTTATGCACAGGCACAGACATTTCCGTACATTCACGTTGTTTCCACACACATTCACGATAATGTTTTGATTTGGCATGTGTATGTTGCTGTTTAGTTATTCTGAATGGATCCGTGTACTGTAGTATGCAGTCAGCCGTCGATTGGTTTGGGGTTTTTTTGGCATCACCATGTGGTCTTGTTCGGTATCGCAACTTGTCTTCTCTAAAATGCTATTTGCTGTTGCACTTTACACATACTATTCAATTCAGATGTTGTTTTTTTTGCATTTTTTTTCTTTCATATATGCTTATATAGGCTCCTTATTTCATTTGGTTCTTTGGTGTCTTTTTGGAGTACAAGATAAATGGGGTCTATGCTTAATTTCATGAAGTGTGCGATTTAATCGCGATTAAGCACAGAAAAAGGGTGTGATTAATTAGATAAAAAATTTTAATCTATTGACACCCCTAAAAAAAACCGCGCTCTCGTAATTTTTAATCAGTACCATTAACATGCCCTCTTCTGCATCTCTTCTCTGATGACGTGTACATTGGCGTGAGGGCAGGGCTGTAAGGATGCCCAATAGCAAATCAAGTTTCAATCATTCCCTTCCAGCAACCTGTGACTCGCATGAAACAATTGTAGAATTAGCCAATGACTATGAGAAGCTTTTTATTCAGATATGTCTCACTATAGCCATGAAAACGAGGCTGTGGGGGATGGACTTATTGTCTTTCTATAGTCTTTACTTATTTTCACCAACTCTCAAAACTTTTTATGGTGTTTTTGTCAACAAAAAGTTTTTTTTTTCTTTCAGAAACAATCGGCATGTTGTTAATCAACAGTACAATCAATTGAACGCACTGTACTTCTATTCCTCACAACCTTGATTTCATTCCTGTCAAAAATTAAATGTTGCTACCCTGACTAAGGTTTATATGGACAAAAAGACGGTTGCAGTTTTTATTTCAAGCAAACTTTAAGACTGATAGAAATACTGCATGTTCTGAAATTTTTGAATTATTTGCTCTAATTGATGCTATCAAAAATAAACTCCTCTTCTAATAGTTCAGGTCTGTCTTCAGTTTTCACACAACTTATGTGTGACATGGTTGCTTTCACATTAGCAAGATAATAAAGATTTATACAATATCCTGAAGTATTGAAAGAGCTATCATTAAGTAATGAAATTAGTCATTTTGCTGACCACCTCAAACCGCTAGACTGTAGGTTACTGGCCTTCACAAAAATGTTTTCATTGCTTTCATCTCTTTCCCCATCACTGTGCTTTAATGTAATTTGGTTTTATTGTGTTTAGCCGTTTAAAGCCAAGCTTGCTGAGACTACTGACCCAGATAAGAAGCAGATGCTGGAGAGGCTGGATGCAGCAGTGGAAGCTGCCCTGGGTCCCCTGCAGATGGCAGTGCAGAGCAACGCTGCAGGCGATACACTCCAGAATCAGGCACAGGTAAATTATTTGAGCAGCTTTTTAAAAATACTTAATGTGACCTAGTTAGATCAGGGCCATATGAGGCATTTTTTCAAAATTATTTGACTGATGTGTTTCAGTGACACATCAATTAACATAGTGTTTCATGAGATCATTTGAATTCATGGCATGGTTCTGAAACTAACTGGTTCTTTCTTAATGGTTTTCATTTCTAGGTCTTATTGGAAGAGGCTAAGGATCTCTTGTCAGATTGGTTAGACTGCCAATTTGGGAGCCAAGTGACAGAAAACTCAATCTTTTCTTTGTTGCCAAAGTACTGGGAGGGAGAGTACCACAAAGATATGGAAGCCCTGAATGTGAGTGAACTAATACTGACGAGTAATTCAGTTGCTTGAAAATGACCCAACTAATATGTATATACACTACTGTTCACAAATGTGGGGTCAGTCATTTTTTTATGTTTTTAAAAAGAAGTCTCAGGCTCACCGAGGCTGAATTTATTTGATCAGAAATACAGTAAAAACAGTATATTGTGAAATATGATTACAATTTAAAATAAAAATATATTATATATGATTTATTTCTGTGACAGCAAAGCTGAATTTTCAGCATCATTACTGCAGTCTTTAATGTCACGTCTTCCATCAGAAGCTATTTCTAATATGCTGATTTGGTGCTCAAGAAACATTGAACATTATTATTATCTGTGTTGAAAACAGTTGTGCTGTTGTGTTATCAGTGTTGGGAAGGTTACTTTGGAAATGTAGTAGGTTACAGATTACAAGTTACCCTATTTAAAATGTAACAAGTAGTGTAATTATTTCAATTACTTCATTAATGTAGCGGATTACTTTTTGATGACTTTTCTACATTTCTAACAGATGTTTTTAACTGTTAATCAGTTAATCAGCTCTCAGGCAGTTTGTAGTCTAAAGATTTCAGTTGCAATGTGGATTGATATAATTGGCAGAAGTGGTACGCTGCAAATTCAAACAAGAGAACCAATCAAAAGCATCAGAATAGCATCGCTTTGCTAAAAGGCCTTTAAATGGCAGGAGGCATCATGCACACCAAAAACAGGCAAAGCAACAGATTAATATTATTCAACATATCCTAGCTTTTTACAGAAAATATTCAGATGTAACCCACTTTGTAATCGTTAACATTTTCATAAGTAACTGTAATTTAACTACACCTTTTCCCCCTAGTAACTGTAACAGATTACAACAAATTTATTTTGTAATTAAATTACGTAATGCCGTATTGCCTTACAAGTAACTAGTTACACCCCAACACTGTGTATTATGTATTGTATATATTGTGATGCATGTTCTTACCGATATGTTAAAACATGTTAAGTCTGAGCATGGATGAAAGCCTGTGTTGTCTTTGATTGACAGGTCCTCCCTCCTGATGTTCTCACACGGGTCAGCGAGTACGTGCCAGAGATCGTGGCATTTGTCAAAAGAATTGTGGACAACGGTTATGGGTAGGCATAGAGCTGTCTTCTTTCTAGATTGATTATTTTGATATTTCATGATATAACCCATAAACAAAAACACTGCTTTCAGAGAAAATGTCTAAGAATGAATTTCTGCTCTTTTCTCACAAGATACGGGTCAAATGGATCAGTATATTTTGACACAGCAAAGTTTGATTCCTGCCCTGCTCACTCTTATGCCAAACTTGTACCAGAAGCTGTTGGTGATCAGAAGGCTCTTCAAGAAGGAGAAGGTACAGGAATAAATTGCAATACGTCCCTTAAAATGATTTACTCTAAGTGGGCCTTTGAGAAGTACAATAAATGTATCCAGTTCGACTGTGGAATGGCATTGCACTATTGCTGTTATACAGTTGTATTGATGCACACCAATAGGGCAATTACTAGATAATGCATATAGCTCGATAATAATCTGAGCAGTGGATACAACAAGCCAGAATTATCCATTGTATAACAGGACGTCAGGGCATTTAAAAAAAAAAATTCTTAAGTGTTTTCTTCAGTGTTCACTTGGACATTTTATGTTTTTTTTTTCTAATGAGTGAATTTCTTTTTTAACTCTTCCAGGAGACTTGAGTATCTCAGCAGACAGACTTAGTGAAAAGAGATCACAGAATGACTTTGCACTGTGGAAGGCCTCCAAGCCTGGAGAACCATCTTGGGACTCCCCTTGGGGAAAGGTGAGGAAGTACACATCAGGAAGACATGCATAGATGAACATACCTTAAAATGTCTCCACAGTTGGAGACTGCTTAGTCATTTTAATATAACGCAACAAAGTTTTGAATGCATTGGTAATGTTTGTGAGTTCAATATCTAAATTTCTCCTGGGGATGTTTAAGGGGAGACCTGGATGGCATATTGAGTGTTCTGCCATGGCTGGATCCATTTTGGGACAGTCTATGGATATCCACGGAGGAGGATTTGACTTGCGTTTTCCTCATCATGACAATGAATTGGCGCAATCTGAGGTGAGAAAATTACAATGTGCTCATATGAAAAATGTTTTAAAGCTGTTATTAGAATCCTGTTCATTATTCAGTACAGGTTAATGCAGAATTCATGTCATGTTGGAATTACCATAATGGCAAGTTTCCGACTAGTTAAACCATTCATGTCTTTGTCAAACTTGTAATTAAAATACACATTTCTGTTTGATATGCATGTTATTATAGCCACTGTAACAGTGCACTTTTTTCTTATTTTGCAAGAGCATATAGAGGTGACATGATGTAGTGATGAAATATTTTGCTGTCATCAACTACAAAGGATACATTTTGGCGTTTTGAGCATTGCCATGTAAACGGATGGTTTCTAGTTATTATTAAATCTGAAAACTGATGATAAAGAACTTGGTCCTGTCCCTGGATTGCTGTATGTCAATGTTTTTTTTTTTTTGAACAGGCATACTTTGAGAATGATCACTGGGTACGATATTTCTTACACACGGGTCACCTGACCATCGCCGGATGCAAGATGTCCAAATCTCTGAAGAACTTTATTACTATCAAAGATGCCCTGGCCAAACATACGGGTAATTATAATATGATTATATTATTATAAGTATCGCTGTTACATATTTAGACATCTGCATATGGGTCAAAGACTTTTTTTTTTGGTCTAAATTGTTTTTTTGTTTTTTTTTATGAAATTGTTTAACTTTGAATAACCTGTATGTTTTCAATTTCCAAATCAAAATAATTTTTAAGATTATTATCATTATTGTTATTATTTTTGTTCTTTGAAGGGTTTAAAAAAAGGGGGGAAAAAAGAGAGAAACCCTTAAGACCCTCATGAGTGTGTGTCAAGGTCTTTATATTTCTTGGAAAATATCACCCATTTTGTCCTCTTAAATGAAAGGGCATGTTTTATTCAGGCCAAATTGAGTAAGTTTATTCATCACTGTCATTGTTTTTGACTTTGGAAATGTTCAGTAACTTTTTTTGAAAAATAATGATTAAGTCCTGTGTCTTCAAGGGGCAAAGAATGTATTTTTTTTACTAGATGGATATACCACTTGACATCTTTGCAACAGTGATGAAAAGATTACTAAGACCTTGGCACATATATTTGTATTTTTTTTTCTTTTCTCAAACATCCTTGTTTGTCATTGACCTATAGGAGTTTCTGTGGTGTCTATACATTAGTGTTTGTGTGGTCATTTATTCTGCCTTGCACATTTATCCATTTATTAACTACAAAAAGAAGTTCTGACATTGTGCATTTGTGCTTTATTTCCTTTTAGCAAGACAGCTTCGTTTGGCCTTTCTGATGCATTCGTGGAAAGACACATTGGACTACTCCAACAACACAATGGAGTCAGCCATCCAATATGAGAGATTCATAAATGTGAGTGAGAAACGTGGAAGAAGCAGTGGGGGAGAAAAGTACCCAAAATTCATAGTCTGTCCAAATTTAATATCAGCCACTTATCAGCATACAGAATCCTCATGAGTGCACAATAGGCTTATCTAGATTCCTTCAAGAACCCAGAAGGTCGGAGAATAGCGTGTGTCCTTCAGGGCGCATTAATTCTGTCTTGCGCTTCTTTCCACCTATCAATTACTCTGTCACCAAGGAATATAACATGGGCAGAGTTCCAAATTTGCCTGAAACACACAGGCAGCCATTAGCATGGGAAGTATGCGAAGGTTACCTATGACTGACCTACACGCTATATTTTTTAGACCAGCCTCACCCGAACTTGAGGTTAGGATCTTAATGAGACACAGTGTTTTTCCCTCTACCCCAGTGCACCTCCAAAGGCTGTACTTGAGTAAAAATGAAGATGGCTTATTAGACGGTGATGCAATAATAGTGCAATTCCCTCAACAGAATTTGTCTGAAATATAACTGGAGATGAATAGAGGTTCTGAGGTCCCAAATTAGAAGTAAAAGCTGTAAATATTCAAACAAAGTACATTAAAAAGCTGAGAGTGGTGTTAGTGTATGCAGTGTGGGAAATGTTGCACACTTAGTTAACACAAAAAACAGTATTTTAAGAGCAGTCTAGCTGTGGTAGGGTTTTTTTTATTTAATTTTTTCCCCCAAACACTTACAAACTGCCTTAAGAAAATTATGGTTAAAGTGTATTTATAATAATGCAGACACAAGTTCACTACCCTTAGACCTTGAAGTAATAGGAACCTGCTGGGTTTTTTTATATTAATTTTGTATTTATTTTATGGATTGTGGATTGTCTGAATATGTTAACCCTTAATATGGTAAAATATTTAATTAAACAATTTAAAGGAAAATGCTGGATTAAATACAACAACATCTGTGGCTGGTTGTTTATTACCACAGCATATATATCACGTTTGGGGTCAGTAAGATTTTTCTTTTAAAAATAAATTAATAATATTGTTCAGCAAGGATGCAATAAGTTGCTCGAAAATGAGGACTTTTTACATGATTACGGTTTCAAATGAATGCTGTTCTTTTGAAATATTCTTCAAAGAACCTTGAAAAAAAAAAAAAAGGTTAAAATGGTAAAAACGTACTAACCCCAAACGTTTGAATGGTTTATAAGCTTATATTATAAGCACATAACTTAAAATTAAATATTCTTTTAAGAGAGCAAATGAAAAAGTCCTTCATGACTGTTTTTGCGTTCGCTCCTCTCATTTTGTTTCCACAGGAGTTCTTCCTAAATGTTAAAGATATTCTGAGGAGCCCTACAGACATCACTGGCCAGTTTGAGAAATGGGAAGCTGAGGAGATTGAACTAAACAAAAGGTGACCCATATGTTCCTTAAGACTACACCGTCTCTCTTCTAAAAAATAAAGCTTTATCACCCATTACAGTAATTTGTGTGTGTTTGTGTAGCTTCTATGAGAAGAAAACATCAGTTCATGAGGCATTGTGTGACAACATAGACACTCGTTCGGCTCTGGAGGAGATACGGGCTCTTGTCGGTCAGAGTAACACCTACATGGCTGCCAGAAGGAGTGCAAAACTACCGCCTAACCGCATGCTGCTGCAGAGCATTGCCCTGTACTTGACCGACATGCTTAAGGTAGCGAGACAAAAAAGTAGTTATATAGAGCTTGACTTTGATACCTGGATGCAACAAGAGAACGCTTGTTTCTCTACTATCTCTAAAATTCTTCACTCGGATTGCTACAATGAATAAGCTGAGATTTAGAGACAGAAACTGAAACAATGGATGCACATTGAAGTGCTTGCTAAAACTGTTTTCTGCTTTGACAGACATTTGGAGCGATTGAGGGAGCTGAGCCCATTGGCTTCCCTGTTGGAGGAAACGGACAGGATTCTGATGTAAGCCACACCAATCAGACCATGTTTTGATTCATCAAAGGTTTTCCTTTTAATTTCTGCTACAAAGCCAGAGTTGTGAAGACACGTCATTTAATGATTCAATATAATAATGCTTTTTTGTGGATTGTTGTCCAGTCATTAAACTCTTCTTAATCTTTTAATTTCTGTTTCAGCTCGAGAACACAGTCATGCCCTATTTGTCAGTGCTGTCGGATTTCAGGGAAGACGTCAGAAAAATTGCAAGAGAGAAGAAAGGTCAATCTCTCGGGGTGTTTTATTTATTAATATTTTAGAGCAAAGACCTACAATGTGTACTCAAGTCGTTTAGTTTGTTCTAATTTATTTCTTTGTAAGATTTGTTTCCTTTTTTATGGTTGTTGTTGTAGCTGTAGCTCCAACAGACATTTGCATACAATACAGATTGTGCTTTTTACGCACAAAAGAGGATTCATTAGGGAAATCTGTTTGTTTTCCAGTGACAGAATTGCTGAGGCTGTGTGACGAATTGCGTGATGATACTTTACCTGAGCTGGGTGTCCGACTGGAGGATCGTGATGGTAAATGAAAGCTACAGAGATTTTATTAAACCCTGAACGTCATGGAAAATGACAATGTTTTTTGTTGTTTTTCTAAGGACTTCCCACATCTGTGAAATTGATGGACAAAGAAACCCTTCTGAAGGAAAGAGAAGAGAAGAAGAAGGTAATTGCAGAATCCATCTACTTGGCAGTATACTATGATATCTCTACTTGATTTATTTGGTGTCAGTGGTGTAGGTTTTGTATCTCGTTTCACATATAGTACTGCTGGTCTGCAGTGCACCTTATTAGGTTGAAATTAGTCATTAATCAGATCAAAATGATCACTCCACCAGGGTAAGGTGATACGTTCCTTCTGTCAATGGAAAAAAAGTTCCTTAGCATATCAGGCATCACAAAAGAAATGATTCAAATGCAAACCAGGTCATGAAAAATGTATTTAGGACTTTCGAGCTTGTCAGTGTAAATGACGGTCTTTAGAATGAATTGTAAGGACTCAAGTTGCATCGGTTTATTGTTGTATCTTCTTTAAATTACTCCTTTGAGCCTCGTATGCACGCTTACTGCTCTGGACACATTCCGCAGATCAGTCATGATCCACCTGAGATGGTCACAGCAAATAGCGTTTCTAAAAAAAGGAAGGTGGTAGGGGCATCTCTGAGACTTCTCTGTTGGTTTATGAGCATCTTCATATTTGAAAATTAAAATACACTATGAACACACTACTGTTCAAAAGTTTGGACTCTGTAAGAATTTTAAAAAATATTTTAAAATACTTATTCTGCATTTACTTGATCATCACTTGTGAAATATTACAGTTTAAAATAACTTGTTTCTGTTTTAATATATTTGAATGTGTAATTTATTCCTTTGATGGCAAAGCTGAGAAACAGTTACAGTATGATATTGAAAACAGTTGTGCTGTTCAATGTTTTTGTGGAAAGCGTTATATGTTTTATTCTGGATTTTTGGAATAAATAAAAAAAAACAGCATTTATTTGAAATGGTAATCTTTTGAAACAAAAGTTTTAACTAATTTTTGATCAATTTAATGCATCCTTGCTGAATAAAAGTCATTTCTTGTAATTACTTTTTCTAGTAATTGTTTAATATTAATGTAAATTTGTAATTAATTTCCACTTATTCTTTACTGTTTCAAGATGGAAGATGAAAAGAAAAAGAAAAAAGAGGAGGCTGCCAAGAAGAAACAAGAACAAGAGGTGAATAGAACAATCACAGAAACCCCTTAACACACTTCATAATTGAGTCCCTCTTCATGTAAAAATTCTCTCATGTCTATATATATATATATATATATATATTAGGGGTGCAACAGTTCAACTTACTCACGGTTCGGTTTGTATCACGGTTTTAGAGTCACGGTTCTGGTACGGTTCGGTATGTGCCATGTTTAGGGGAAAAAACTATTGTCAAATAAAAATAATGAGGATAACAAATAATCTAACTACAAGCAACAGCACAAATAAATACAATAGATACAATAAAGATACAAAAAAAATAAACAGTGCTTTTCAGTTTTTTTTTAGGTAGGTCTAACATTAGTTTTTAGGTACAAAAATTGAATAAAGTAATCAAATGTAAATAACATTGCATATTTGACTGTATAAATTAAAGATTAATCCTTATTAAAGTTACAGAAGTTATTCAATCAAGAGCAGTGAGTGATTTCTGTGTTGTTGCTGATGCGGAGTTTTGCGCATCGTGTGTGTGTGTGTGTGTGCGCGCACGCGCGTGTGTGCGCGAGCGAGAGAGAGAGGGGGGGTCCACATCACAGTGGAGTCAGCAGTCTTAACCGTGGCTTGTGTACTGCAAACACATACCAGCTTCATCACTGTGTCTGTTACGTGACTCTGTTCCCCTTTCGGGCTCTGTCTTTACATTTATTATCAATATATTCTGTTACACCAAATACACAAAATAATGATCTTTAAAAAAGCATTATATGACCCCTTTAAGAGAACGCACTGATCCAGTGCACTGATACTGTATGTTCAGCCGGCTATGGCTGCGTTCCAGTCCGTTTTTTTTATGCCCTTCACTCTCAAACTTCCCTCCGTCTCATTTACTCGGATGTACGTCATTGATTACGTTGCATGAGTGCCCATTTCTGGCGGAACCCTTGGAATGGACTGAACTGGAACGTCCTAAGCCCTTGATCACCTAGAATCAGCTATGGAGTTGGTATATTGTTTACATTTTTTCCCTTATGAATTTGTTTGGTGCAGAATTCTATATGTATATAGGTATGTTTGGGCTGTTATAAATGTTCATAAAAAATAATTTATATATTATAGAGTTGTTTGGGGTGGAGATAAATTAAACGCAATCTGCGATGACGTCATAATCATGTTGCATTGTGGTCTATGGAGCGGCCTGAAGTGTGCATATGAAGCAGACCATTGTTTACATTTTTTCCCTTATGAATTTGTTTGGTGCAGAATTCTATATGTATTTAGGTATGTTTGGGCTGTTATAAATGTTCATAAAAAATAATTTATATATTAAGAGTGGAACGCAGCCTATGTCTGCTAGGATACTCACCAAGACGAGCATTTTGACATAATTTTTGTGTGAATTTGTCCATTCAAACACAGTACTTCACAGAGAGCTTAATATTTGCACGCGTTCTGAGACGAATGGCAGCGGGGATTCCCCCGAGGGGACGTGCTTAGGGAAGTTTGCGAGTGCGTGTCTAAAAGTGGAGTGGAACGCAGCCTATGTCTGCTAGGATACTCACCAAGACGAGCATTTTGACATAATTTTTGTGTGAATTTGTCCATTCAAACACAGTACTTCACAGAGAGCTTAATATTTGCACGCGTTCTGAGACGCTTCAGGTGCTTCGGATGAGCGCACGCACAAATCTTCTCACTGGGCGCGCAAGTTCACGTCTTTTGGCTCTTTAATATTTAAACTGGCAAAGCTTAAATGAGTTTAGCTTAAACACAGATACCAACGTGTGCTGTTCAGGTCTCACCTGCGCTATCAACACGTGATGATATCATTTGATAAATGACAGTTATTACAGCATAAAGCACTCGCATTGAACAAAGAGTGACTGGTTTGTCCACGTATTGTTTTTTTCTCTCTCATCGCTCTTGTTGTAATGTATTGGGAAGCCAGAATTTGTATCCATCAACAGAAACATGCATTAGCCAAACTCTAACAAACCGTATTACAGATGCATTGTCAGATTTAAGTTGAACCAGGGTCCTAGTGCACGCCGAACCGTGTGTGGAGAACGGTATGGTTCGATTTTTTACAGAGAACCGTTGCACCCCTAATATATATATATATATATAGATATATTACTTTTAAATACATTGCGAGAAGTGTATTCTTGTTTGTGCTTCATTCATTGTTTGGAATAATTTGTATTATAAATATTTGTATATTTGATGTCATAGATGGCAAAGTTGGCAAAAATGAAGGTTAAACCCAGTGAAATGTTCCGGTCAGAGACTGACAAGTACTCCATCTTTGACGAAATGGTAATGCAAACCATTCAGTCTTCTTTGTCATAAGATACACTCGTTTAAATCACACTACTGTATGTACTGTATGTTGGACCCATTTCAAGGTGATTATTGGTCTTTAGGGGATGGATGAGTCCTTATGAATTTTTAATCATTTGGTCACATTTATTCAGAAATGCTAATAGCATGTCTGTCCTTTGCTTATACAGGGCTTCCCAACGCATGATGCTGAGGGAAAGGAGCTCAGTAAGGGACTGACCAAAAAGCTTCGCAAGCTTTACGAGGCACAAGAGAAGCTGTATAATGAATACCTCCAGTCGACCCAGAACGGGAGCTGAGAACATGTGTTGAGTCTGATGTGATCTGCCATCCGCCCTTACTGTCTGTTGTGAACTTGTCTTGTGTATGCGAAAAGGCAGCAAAACTTAAAGACCTCATCTGTGAGTTTTGGCTCTTAACTTTGGTAAGGTTTTGCCAAATCCTTCTGGTCATGGTTGGAAGGTCATTGTTTTTTGATGCTCTGCAATAATGACTTTGAGGGGTATTTTATGACTATGATATTAAGGGTATATTATGTGCTTTTTGCACACATAGAACAAAGATGCAAGTATATCAGAACTTTTCTAATGTGGGTTTGGTGGTTTATATGAAGTATGTAAGAAATATTTAGCCGTTAATGTGGAAATGGATCAAGCATACAATGTTTTCATCATTGATTTTTTTAAATCTGGCTGGTCAAAGAGGTGTTTTTTTCCGAAACACTGTTTACACATCGGCTAGTGATACATATGATTCCTCCAGAATCAAAATATCTCAGATGATACAGGAATGAAGGGACCTCAGGTTTGTTGGTTTACGACAAATGGAAAAACAGAGGCATACATAGGAGCACCAATTATTGTTAGTATTAACATACTCTTTATAAGAACATGAAATACCAAAATATAAAAGGATTTTGAATAATGTCTGATGCTCGTTTGTCCCTAGTAACTTATTTCTGCAAATGTTGCCATAAAGACTTGTCTAGAAAAGTTTTGTTCATACAGTTGTAGTCTAATACTGTAAGAACAGCTACAGATATTAAGTTTACGGTCATAAAACATATGCACAGAGCTTCACATAAGCCTGGTGAACGTATTGAACTGAATACTTGTTTAATGAATAGCACGGAATCAATACGAATGAACCGAGTCAATTACTGAGTGGCGTGACTCAGAATGTGACTTTAATAGCAGCTTGGCAGAAATGTTACAAATAAAACGTGCTTAAAACATGCAATACATTTTTAAGAGCGATTTTTTTTGTTGTTGTATGATTTAATGTAAATGCAAAATTATTTTGTGTCTCTTATTCGTGGTTGCACAAATTAATAAAACTAAGACACATAAAATTAAAATAGCCTAAACAGCTTGTGGAAGGTCTTAGAGCATGTAGTAGGAAACTCACTGATGTCAGGGACCAATAATGTATTTACATTAGGGCGTAAAAGAAGCGCCGATATCTGACTCATTTCAGAGAATCGATTCTTTTGAACAATACATATCAAAGAACCGATTCAACCCGAGTCCCTCAGCTGAACAACACTCGCTGATTCAGGTAAGAAAAGCAATCTCTCTAAATAAAATATTACTTTCTACTTTGCATTTTACCTGGAAATACATAGGCCTATTATGAGTTGTCTAGTTTACGTCAAGCAGAGTGGATTATGTTTTTTTTGCTGTAAATGTATGATAGTAGTGTGCTGCTTATGCTCTCACTGCATGCCATCTTTGTTTTGATAAAGTTGCGAGTGACTGTTACAAATTGTTACAGTTTACAGGTCATTTAACAAACAATTACCCTGTAACCTGTTAACCGCCGCAGAAATAGTCCAAGCTCATACCCGGAGGGTGTTTTGTGAGGGTCTGTGAGCCTGCTGGCCTGTGACATTCTTCAGTGTTGGTTTGGAGACGATCCAGTGTCTGCCCTCTGTCGCCGTTATGACCCCCGCCATCACCTGTGCTAAACTGGTGGTTGCTGAGATTATGAGATCTGATTTAATCTGTTATGATCTGGATGTGCCTAGTTTAGCGTGTTAGCTGCTACCGAGAGTGTATCTCTGATGGGCGTCAACATAAACACATCTGTTTGTTACTTTACTTGAAACTGCTGATTTTTATGTTTGTAGTTTTGCTGTTTGCTATACATTAGAAATGTAAACGTATCGATTCTTGTAAATAAGGAGTGATTGACTTTGCCTTACCAGCATAAGCAAAGTTTCCCCCAAAAGAGTAAAGTAATAAAACATGCATTTGGGATCTTTTCAAGTTAAGAAGTTTTCAGAAACTTTTGTTACTTATTGTTTTTCTAAGGATTTTTTTTCTTCGACTATCCGGGGCTTTTTGGGGGCCTTAACAGGCACACACTTTGGAACCTGCGGTCATTAGAACGCCGCAGAGACTGGGACCCGGGCGTGGCACAGGGGCTCTAACGGCACCCCCTGGAACACAGTCAGAAAACTTGATGTATAGCTCACACATACTTGCACGAATTCATATGAAACTCGGTACACATATAGATCTCATTGAGCCGAACAAATTTCACGCTGCATGTCATAGGCTCCGCCCAACAGGAAGTTGGCTATTCAGGGCTGTGTAAAAAGCGCATGCTCTGGAATGTGATATACTCCTCTGAGAATTTCCAACCGATTGCCACCAAACTCAGTGAACATGGTCTCAAGACATGGGGGATGCTAAATTTCGAAGGGATTTTTGATATCTCGAACGGTTTGCTCGTGGCGAGGCGATGAAGTTATGGCGAGAAATTAGAAAAAGGAAGTGTCTAATAACATACACATACATTGTCTGATTTTGATCAAACTTCAGGGCTTTGTTCGTTGTATGATGCCGATCGCATACATGTGACTATTAGGAGTCAAAGTTATAGCGCCACCAACTGGCAGCAGGAAGTGTGTCATTTTCAAAATGCTTTGAATTCAGCATCTTGTTTTTACTCGATTTGCTTCAAACTTCTTCAGAATAATGTCAAAACACGGCCGATGTAAAACTGATATTGATATCTAAAATATTGTTGCCATGGCAACGTGTCAAACTTGAATATTATTTTCTGGTGATTTTGAGGCAGATAACATGCTTAGAATTTCATGAATCTCCACACACATATCAGTATTAATGATATACTGAACAAAAATATAAACGCAACACTTTTGTTTTTGCCCCTATTTTTCATGAGCTGAACTCAAAGATTTTCTATGTACACAAAAGGCCTATTTCTCTCAAATATTGTTCACAAATCTGTCTAAATCTGTGTTAGTGAGCACTTCTCCTTTGCCGAGATAATCCATCCACCTCACAGGTGTGGCATATCAAGATGCTGATTAGACAGCATGATTATTGCACAGGTGTGCCTTAGGCTGGCCACAATGAAAGGCCACTCTAAAATGTGCAGTTTTACTGTATTGAGGGGTCCAGGGGGGTCAGAAAACCAGTCAGTATCTGGTGTGACCACCATTTGCCTCACGCAGTGCAACACATCTCCTTCGCATAGAGTTGATCAGGTTGCTGATTGTGGCCTGTGGAATGTTGGCCCACTCCTCTTCAATGGCTGTGCGAAGTTGCTAGATATTGGCAGGAACTGGAACGAAAAAGTCTTAGATCTTTGAGTTCAGCTCATGAAAAATGGGAGCAAAAACAAAAGTGTTGCGTTTATATTTTTGTTCAGTGTAGATAGACACTGGAAAAAGCTCATAAAAGGGCGTGGAAGAGGCACTCTGTAGCGCCACCTTTTGACAAAACTTGGGGGGTTAGTTTTAGCTACAGTCACCACACTTGGTACATATATTGTTCTCATAAAGCCGGACAACTTTTTAATTTACAGTCATTAGCTACGTTCATCAGGAAATCGGCTATTTTGATTTAAATATGGATTTTTGGAAAAATATAGCTGTGAATTAATGCATACTCCTCAGAGGAAAATTATACTATACACACCAAACTTTGTCTACATGATGCCAAAACATTGAGGAACTTAAATTGCGGATGAATTTTGGATAGCTTAAACGGTTTTGCCGTGGCGATTTATTAAAATAACAGTAGAAAAGGAAACCGTAATTGTCTTATATTATTAAAGTGCAGCTTCCAAACACTTCAAAACATTTTATATACAGAGAACAAGTCATTCTGAGGAAATATGCATAGTTTCACGACTTTACAACACTCTATGGATAACAGAAAATTAAAAAAACGATCAGATATCTGATCTTATTCTGCCACTCTGCCTCTGTGTGAGGAAGGGGGTGGGGAGGGTGGCTGAGTTTGTGTGTTGAGTGAGGGGGTTGGTGAGAGAGAGAGAGACTTTTAAACATCTCTTTAATCACCAGAAAAACAATTAGTAATTTTTTGTTGTTGGTGGTGTTTTTCTTTTCAATACAGCTTAAGAAATCTCTTAGGACTTATCCTTTTCTGTCAGTTTTAGGGACAATAATATCCTAGAACCATTTAATTTGTAGGGCACTGACAACATAATTTTATATAATTAGTTTAATTATGTTAATTGCAACATAAAAAGATCAAAAGATACACGTGGACTTATACATTTTTTGTGCTGCAAATAATAATTTGAAACTCATTTGATACTGACCTATGACATCCTGTGACATGACATTCATCTGAATGCATTTTTTTTGTCTAATGATCATGCCTTAACTTTGCAATTTCTATATTGCATTAGTTTTGAATATTTCTCATGGGGATTTAATAATTTTTGACTTTTCAGTCTGAGTTAAACCTCTTTTTTGGCTCATTTCATCTGTAAAAGAAAATTGCCTATTTTCTTGCCTATTTCTAGAGAGTTTTTCTCTTCCAGCCTGCATGAACAATTATATATCACTCATAAATGATTAAATACAAAATTAATAGTAGTTATTAAGATTGATGTGGTTTGGAATTGGTAAAATGTGCTTGGAAAAAAATATCATCAGAATATCAAAGTGTCTAATAATTATGCACGCGGTGTAAATCATTAAATGTTTTGGTAACACTTTATATTAAGGTCTCATTTGTTAACATTAGTAAATGCTTTAACTAACATGAACTAAAAATGAACAATATATTTTCACAGAATTTATTAATGTTTGTTGATGTAAGTTCACAGTGCAGTATTTTTTTTTTACTTTATTTTTTTAAAACTCAGTTTAAGTTTTGAATATTAACTGACATTAATACATGCTATATAATTATTGTTCATGTTAATTAATATAGTTAATGTTAATAACTGAAACCTTACTGTAAAGTGTTACTAAAGTTTTATATATTGTTCTGTATGTGTGTGTTTCACAGTCTTGATGGTTTGGATTAACCCTTTAATTGCTGTATCCCTTAAAACCAGACTGCCAGAGGGTTACTGTAAATGCATGTGCCCGCTGTGCACCGTTCTCCTGATGCCAGGGGGGTGGCATTTGCACTGACGGCTTGGGCCCGCCATCGCTGCTTGCAGCTATATTTATTAGTTATTCTTTATTAGAATTCCTATAATAATTATTGTTAATATTGTTGTTATTATTGGGCGCTAATACCAAGTTACCTGTTTTATTTTAGTAGTATAATAGTAATATTTATTTTAGTAATGTAATAATGATACAGCAATAACTATGGAATTACCATGTTAAATGTCTAGCTTGTGGATTTTGATTTGAAAATAATAATAATAAAATCAACTTAAATATGAAGCAAGCACTATTAACAATGTTATTTCCATGAATTGATTCAAATAAAAATTTTTAGCATAACTGTATTCCACGTTGGTTTTTATGGTTAAAAAATACCCCTCAAAATTAACGCTGGGGTGCAATTATTTATTCTAATTAAATTATTAACTTCTGACTCTGCATTGTGGTAATTTAGCTTCATTACACTGTTGTTTTGGTTGTGCAAAGCATCACCTGTTTTTAATATGAATGCATTTTGTTTTTAAGAAATATGATTAAAATTGCAAGTTAATAAATATATATGATTTTGTCTTTACCAATAGAAAAAAAAGTTATTTTAGACAAGCTGAAGTTGTATGTTTTTTGTTTTTCACAGAATATTTGAGCTGTGGTATCAAAATGGATGCTGACAATGAAGCCAAAGGTGTAGAAACTATGAATTCCTGGTACTCTCTTTGACTAGCAACCTTGCATTTTTCACATGCGCTATACCTTGTATAGTCTGTATAGCTTTTGAAATGCTGACACATTTATGAGCTGGCTGAGAACATGATTTTATGTGTTACTTAGATTGTCTTGTAAATTATTTTTGGATTCAGGGTGTTTCTCGATCAAAAGCCAGTATAATGTTTCAGTGTAAAAGTTTCATGAAGCTTCACATCACTGCTGCCGAGGATTTAATGGAAAAGATTGTCTCATAGGTTCTTTTGAGAAATTTGTGCAATCTTACAAACTTACTAAGAGCAATATCAATAGGTGAATATAGGTGAAACGATAGTGCTGTTTCACTGTGCTGCTGAACGTTATGCTTCCTTTAAGATGGATGTCTGTTTATGGAAAGGAACTGTGTGCAGTATAAACCTTCTTTGAGAGTTGATAGTCATACATTTTTCCATTGATTCATTTTTTATTTTTTTTTGCTGGTGATGGCATGTTATTTTCAGGTAAGGTGAGCGGCCAGGCGAAGCAGAACCCACAAGCGTTGGCAGCAGTTCAGGACAAAATAGACAGTGTCTCACATAATGCTTCCATCATGGACAGGTAAGCAAGATGAAACAAACCAAACTAATAACTTGGAACCAAAGAGACTAACAGGGCAAACATAAATTTTGTACCTCATTGTTTTTATTTCTGGTCATGGCATGGTCATTGTCATGTTTTTATTGTTTCCTATCTTGAGAAAACTATTTCCTAACTTGATATGTCTCATATTTCCTGTGTGGAATTTTAAAGCTGGACATTGCATTTTTATTGTTCTTCACGTTACGTAGAGAGGCAAACTTGCCGGTGTAATATAACCGTCCGTCTAAGGGAGAAAAACTCTAGTCAGACAGACCATCTGCCTGTAACCTAAATCTGTCTCTGCATGTTAGGTTATAACATAGAAGTCAGTCCTAATGGTGTGTGTATCTATGTACTGTATGTCTTTGTGTGTGTCAGCTTGATGATGCCCAGAGAGAGGTCACTCACCTGTGAAGGCTACTTCGCTCTCTGAGTTTGGCTGTAGTTGTAGTGGTCATGAAAATGATGACACAGACAACAATATTTGCACAAAACAGCAATAATCCATTTGTGCGTGAACACTGCAAGACCAAACATAAGGCTTGTAGAAAGCATTTTATTTTTAATCCAACTCAAACCAATTCAGGGATTGCAGCGCACAATCTATAATAACGCATGAAGCGTGTGACTCGAGTTATCAGAGGTTAAGCACATTTTGCGATGTGATAGGAACGGGGATCTTGTATCTCATGCTCTTACTTCAAACCCATCTGTTGACCCCAGAGAGCAGGGAAATGCACTAGTCCAGCTGTGCAGTACCGGACACCCATCTGCTCACACAATGTCTTTCTTCTCTTCCTCTCCCAACTTCTTCCAGCTTACCAAAGTCTGTGAAAAGAAGAGTCAATGCCTTAAAGAATCTTCAGGCTAACAACACGCACATCGAAGCCAGGTTTTACAAGAAGGTGCATGAGCTGGAGAGAAAGTATAGCGCTCTTTATCAGCCGTTATATGACAAAGTGAGTTGGGTTTTTGTGTGTGTGTGTTATCTATGTATTTATCTTAGCATTATAATATATTATACAACAGTTCGTTCTGGTTCTCAGATCTGATTGGTTGAGAACCGTGAGATATTGTACTGGTATCGCTACAGGCAGGGCCGCATTAACCATTGGGCTAGGTGGGGCTGAAGCCCCGGGGCCCGGACAAGGAGGGGACCCGTGATTGGCTGTGGAGTAGATTGACTGGTCATCAGTAGCGCGGAATGCCAAAGCCCTGCCCCTCACTTATTAGCGCTATTATTTAGTGGAGCTTTTCCATATATTCCATGCATTACCTTTAGAGATTAAAACGTCACGTTTGAATTTGGTTTACCAATCAAATGCATTTATTCTATATGTTTACTTTTGAACAACCAGTGCACCACGTATAAATCAGGTGATCGCTGTAATGTCGCATTCACCTCTCTTCAATTATTCTGGCATAGCCTGGAAATGGTCATGCAAAGAACAATCTTCAATAAGTATTCTAAAATGAAAGTGAGAGAGGGGCTATTCTAAAAAAAATTAGGAGCACCTGCTCTACAGCGCCAGTCTAACTCAAGTTATTTTTGCGCCTTGTGCCTAAACGTTCAAATGCACAGTTATGTGTCAAAATGTTTTCTCGTCAACACAGTCATTTGTGTCTTAAAGGAACGTTAATAGTTCAATATAAAGCATGTGTAGTAGTAGGCTATATGAGATCCTAATATGATGAGATTTTAAAGGGATAGTTCACCCAAAAATGAAAATACTGTCATCATTTACTCAGCCTCAAGGAATTGTTCAAAACCTGTATGAATTTCTTTGTTCTCCTCAACATAAAATAAGATATTTTGAAGAATGTTCGTAACTACTGAAACTGAAAACTCATCTCTTTCATCATAAAAAATACAAAAAAATTATATCTCTTTATTTATTTATTCCTTCTCTTTCTAGCTTGTACTTATTTGAACAATGTCTAGAAACTTGGTATTACAAGCACTTCCTGTATCTGTTTGCCTCTTTAAGAAGAATCGCTTTATGTATCCCCCAATTGTAAGTCGCTTTGGATAAAAGCGTCTGCAAAATGACTAAATGTAAATGTAAACTAGAAAGTTTCTGGTCCCCATTGACTCCAATAGTGTATTTTGTTTTTCATACTATGGAAGTCATGGGGGCCCAGCAACTGTTGGGTTACCAGTATTGCTCCAAATATATACTTTTACATTCAACAGCCGAAGGAAACGCGTACAGGTTTAGAACAACAGATCTTTCATTTTAGGGTGGGCTATTCCTCTAAAGCAGCCTAATTTAGCTGCTGTTAAAATGTATGTCAATAATGTTAATGAAACATTAGAAAGAAAATAACTCACTGTCCTTGACTGAATCACTTGTGTAAAATAAATAAGAATGAATGTATATTGAATTTATACAGTGAAGACTATTCATACTTTTATTTAATACAATAACATTTCCTATTCAGTGCTTTAAGTGTTTCAAGTAGGTCTTTTTTGTAATTTGTGGCTGTTTACTTGTCTTAAGTATAAGCTTGTTTTTGCTAGTATTTTTTATTTTTATTTATTTATTTTTTAATAGAATTATGAAATTTCAATGCATCAAAATTTTGATAGGATAAAAATGAAACATTAGAAAGAAAATAACTCACTGTCCTTGACTGAATCACTTGTGTAAAATAAATAAGAATGAATGTATATTGAATTTATACAGTGAAGACTATTCATACTTTTATTTAATACAATAACATTTCCTATTCAGTGCTTTAAGTGTTTCAAGTAGGTCTTTTTTGTAATTTGTGGCTGTTTACTTGTCTTAAGTATAAGCTTGTTTTTGCTAGTATTTTTTATTTTTATTTATTTATTTTTTAATAGAATTATGAAATTTCAATGCATCAAAATTTTGATAGGATAAAAATCCCATTTAAATCTATATATATTATATTTGTAATAGGGGGCCCTACAGTAAGTCATAGCCCCGGGGCCCAGTAAGGTCTTAATGCGGCCCTGGCTACAGGAACGCTCTTTCACAATTTTGTATCACTCCGCTTGTTCTAGCCGGGTCTATGTATTTTTTTTTATTATTATTCACTGAGATAATTGTCGTTGTTTCTTGTTTAATTACACACATGTTCCGTCAAACTGTTGTATAAACGCAATATCACTCTCGTACTTGAGCGATACCGGCTCTATATCAGCGGCTGTGATTGCCTCCGGGACTCGTGCCTCTGGCCTAATCACAGCCATGATGATATAGAGCCGGTATCGCTCTCGTACTCGAGTGATATTGCTCATATATTATATGCTTTATATATTTTTACATATGCTACAGTTTTAATTTTATTAAAGAAATGTATATTTGTATTCAGAAAGGACACATTTAAGTTATCAAAAGTGACAGTTGAGACATTTGTTTCCTAAACAAAGATTTCTATTTTAAATAAATGCTCTTCTTTAGAATTTTCTGTACTTTAAAGAATCCTGAACAGGTGTATCACAGTTACCACAAAAAATGTTAAGTTAATATTAAATATCAACTGTTTTTCATCATTGACAATAACAAGAAATATTTCTTAAGCACCAAATCACATTTTAGGATAAGGATCATGTGACACTGAAGACTACTGAAAATTCAGCTTTGCCATCACAGGAATAAATACCATGTATAAATAACAACAAAATAGATTGAAATAGAACATGTTAAATTGTAATAAATTTCACGGTATTACCGTTTTTGCTGTATTCTTGCTCAAATAAATGTAGCCTTGGTGAGTATAAAAAAACACCAAACAAAAACATGAAAAAATCTTACCTACCCCAAACTTTTGAACTATTATGATCTCAGATGGTACTTGCCCAAGTATGAAATGAAAGATGAGGCTGCAAATCTGTGTCTGTCTAAAGTAGGCCTTGGATTTTCCATAAACAGAGCTCTCAGGTAAATGGCGGGGAAAACAAGTGAAGAGAAAATTCAGGGAATTAAGAAGTGATGCACTCTTAAAAAGACTTCATCCAAACCAGGAGAATGCATACTTCGATTTAATAGTTTTAGAAAGTCCCTAAAAGAGAAAAAAGTTTATGAGCCTACACTTCTTTGACAGGGCTGCTACACAAAAGAAAGAGAGATACTAATTAAATAATTAAAACTAAGACAAAACCCCTGTTGAATGCTTGCAAGACTACTACTGTTAAATTGGGATTCAATTAAATGTTTTTTTCTTGTAGATATAGCGTCTTTTAATAAGAATTGTATAAGATGTTGATGTGCTTTTATATGCATTGAAAGTCTTTGTTAGTATTTATTCTCATACTTAGATGCCACAGCCATTGCATACTTTGTATGTGCTGTACTTTATCTGTTCCATTTTATTCTATATTTTTATTTATATATTTACCTTTTAGAATTTAAAAGGTCAATAATTTGTTTGATGAATGAGATCTGACTAGTCCTTGGAAAAAAAATATATAGCGCTTGAAATTCTTGACATTTAATTAAACACCATTTGTACTGTGTACAGTATCTGTTCCTCCGTGTTCTGTAGGTTTCAGTATAGCTTCAAAGCACAGAAAGTCTCCTGAGCTCAATGTGAACACTCCTCTCATTTGTCTGGATGGGTAATATGATATGCTTTCACAACTGTGCTTTTTGTGTGTTTCCAGAGAAGAAACATTGTCTCTGGAGAAGTGGAACCCACTGATGAGGAGTGTGAGTGGCAGAGTGACCATGAGGATGAAGCAGCATTAGCAGTGAGTATCATCTGTCCACTCGCATTGAAATCAGACAGAAGAGCAGCAGTCTAAGGGAAACCTTTCTTTTTCAGGAAGATCTGAAGAAGAAAGCTGCTATAGAGGAAAAGACAGAAGATGCTAATGAGGAGAAGCCCAAAGGAATTCCAGAGTTTTGGCTCACCATATTCCGGAGTGTGGACATGTTGAGCGATATGCTGCAGGTGAACCAGCAGAACATTAGATATTCAACAGAGACCTTGTCCTCGGTAGACTTCGCTATTCTTTTCTGACTAATGATTATTTAATGTTTTATTTTGCCCTCTAACCTTGTACAGTACAGACAATATGCAACTTTATATTATTTGAATGTGAATACAGTTATATATTTATTAAAATATTATGAATACAGTTTCATGAAAAGACAGGGCAATGTTCTCCAGCACATTTGAAATGAAAAGAAAGCCTGTGCTGTCCATAATGCTCTCTTTCTCAACAGGAGCATGATGAACCAATACTTAAACACCTTCAAGATATTAAAGTGATATTTTCTGGTCCTGATCAGCCCATGGTGAGGACAATATTTGAAGGTTTTATGTTGATTTTAAAGTGAACTGATTTTTTTTAAACCGAAGGTCTTGTCGTAACTTGCTGTACTTATAAATGTATTTCATTCTTCCTTTTTTTAACACAGAGCTTCACATTAGAGTTCCATTTTGACCCCAATAAATACTTTACCAACACAGTTCTCACAAAAGTATACAAGATGAAGTCGGAGCCAGATGCAGAGGATCCGTTTTCATACGAGGGACCAGAAATCATCGACTGTGAGGGGTGAGCACTTCTCAAACAATACCTGCTCATATTGTAGGCAGCTTTTCACACTTTTTCATTATTCCATCTCTTCTGTTGGCAGGTGTGAAATTGATTGGCTCAAAGGCAAAGATGTTACGGTAAAAACGATCAAGAAGAAACAGAAGCACAAAGGCAGAGGGACAGCGAGGGTCATCACCAAACAAGTGCCCAATGACTCCTTTTTCAACTTTTTCAACCCTATTAAAGGTACGCAACATGACAGATGTGCATGTGAACTTTTCTGAATGCTGATAACAGGAGAATGAGAACAGTAGGTTGAATTGCACATGGGGAAATCATAATATTAGTTCTCTCATTTAAGTGTTTTCATACTGTAGGTCTACTCTTTTGCATGAAGTCACCAATATTTTTTTTCTTTTAGTTTCACCAGATAAAGAGTTGGTGAGTATTTTTTATTTTTTATTCTTTCTTGCTTTAACTCAGTTCTAGCTAGGCAATTAGTTGGCCTGATATCAGTTAAGGTTTTGGGTGTTTCATAATCAGAAAAATAAGATGTTATCCAGCATTATTTCTTCTGAGAGACATGAGTGGTTAGTAAGTTTAGAGAATCTTTTCAGAGAAGTAGAAATAATCAGACTTAATTTTTTTATCTTCAAATGTCTTCAAATCTTCAAAAAAAAGTTGTACTCACTTTTTTTGTGTTCAACAGGATGAGGATTCGGAGTACACTTTAGCCACAGACTTTGAAATCGGTCATTTCTTCAGGGAAAGAATCGTTCCGAGAGCAGTTTTGTATTTCACTGGAGAAGCCCTGGAGGATGATGAAAGTGTACATATTTTCAAATGACTGTTTCTTGCCTTATGATATTTATGGTTTAACAGAGTTGCTGCAATTATCTGTTATGTACATTAATTCGTTTGCGTCTGTTGATGCAGTTTGAAGAGGAGGAACTGGATGAGGGTGAAGAGGAGGAACTGGATGAGGGTGAAGAGGAGGAACTGGATGAGTGTGAAGAGGAGGAACTGGATGAGGGTGAAGAGGAGGAACTGGATGAGGGTGAAGGGGAGGAACTGGATGAGGGTGAAGAGGAGGAACTGGATGAGAGTGAAGAGGAGGTGAGTTCACTGTATACATTTTGAACATAAATTGAGGAATCAGTGTTTGATGAAAGTTCACTGTTGAAATCAGTGATGCTTTATATGATATTATGTTCAGTTATGCAGACTAATTCTCTGTTTTGTGTGAAATAGGACCAAGATGAGGAGGACCAAGATGATGAAGAGGAGGGAGATTCCAAGGTCAGTGTGGATTTAGATCATTACTTTAGAAAAAAATCTAAAATCTAGAAATTACTTCATTGTCTCTTTGTTCAGTGTTCCTCAGTCTCTTTGTTTTTCTTTGAATGAAGGTTTGTGGATTATTTGCATGTCTGATGATTAATGATGATTGTGGTTGTTCTCTACCTCCTGTTCTGCCCTAGTGACAGGCATAAGTCATTCTCACCTCATACATTTCTAGGTAAGAAAGAAATGTCATGAGTCCATTCTAACCTTTTCCTTCACACGTCCCTCTCAGCCTCATCCCTCTCATGTCTGCTATCCCATCCCCACAGCACCCCTGTGACATTATACTAAGCCACTCATTTTATATCATTAAGGCCTTGTCCAAAATCTCAGTATAGGACTGTAACAGAAAAGAGAAGACGACAGAATCACGGCTGCTGTATTAGAGAATTTTGGACAAGGTCCTTCCATCCATTTTGCTTAAAGTATCTTGCTTAATAGTTATTGATGGCATTTAGTAGGTCAAGTACTTTTCCAGCTCATATATGTGGCATCCTCTTTTGAATACATAATATCTTGCTATAACTTTACATCCACCTATTCAAGGTGATACTACACCATCAAGCACTGACTTGTGGTCTACACTGACATTAGAGCGTGATCCTGGAGTGCTTCAGTACTGGGGTTTCTTGACTTATGTCTTATATTAAAGGGATTATATCATGCAGTACCATTCAAACGTTTGGGATCATTATGCTTTTTTTAAAGAAATAAATACTTTTATTGAGCAAGGGAGCATTAAATTGATCAAAAGTGAAATTAAAGACTTTTACAATGTTACTATATCTGTCTATCTATCTGTCTGTCTGTCTGTAGGTGTGTGTGTGTGTGTGTGTGTGTGTATATATATATATATATATATATATATATATATATATATATATATATATATATATATATATATATTAGGGCTGTCAGTTGAATAACATTTTTAATCTAATTAATTACATGATTTTTCGATTAATTAAGATTATTTAAAGCTATTTTTGTATTAAATGAGAAAGTATCAAGTAGACATTACAAATTGTAGCTTTAGAAATATTTTATTTGATTCAACATACATTTTATTACACGTAAACATTTAGGCTACAACGGCCCAACATAAACTATGGAACATAAAAGAAGATCATTTGAGAAACATCTCAGTATTGTTTGTTCATACAATGAAAGTCATTGGTAACCAAAACAGCTCTGTTACCAACAGTCTTCAAAATACCTTCTTTTATGTTCCACAAAAGAAAGTTTTGAAACTACACGAGGGCGAGTAAATTATGACAGAATTAAAATTTTTTGGGGTGAACTATCCCTTTAATGTTTATTTTTTTTATTATTCTTAAATTTTTTTTTTTTTATTAAATGATACTCTAAATAATAAACAAAATCTGCCAGCAGGTGGCGGTAAATGTCTTTATGACTCATTCGATTAGTTCAAACGACTGATTCATTCAGGAATTCAGTAAACGGCTCTCTTTATGAATGGCCCTTTGAATCATTGGTTCACACGATTCGTTCAAAACGCGGATTCGCTCGGAAACGAAACACCGCTGTGTTGCTCGGAGTCACACAACAATTCTGCTATGGCTTTAAAGGTAATATGTTCTCTGCAAAATTGAGCAAAAGCACATAATATTGTGTTTAAAATATAACACAATATCAACTTCTTATTTACTGAACTGTTGTATAAGATCACATTTAAGCTTGTGATATTCGGGACAAAATCACTGCTCTCCCTGCTCGTGTGACATCGTATGATATAAATATGACAAATTCATACAGGGGCATTTTTGCACCAATTTCTTGAATTTTAGGGCATAACTGCATTTATGATGCAGGACAACAAGTCATAAATGCAGTTATGCCCTAAAATTCAAGATATTGGTGCAAAAATGCTCCTGTATGAGTTTTTGTCTTATATATTTATGTCATGCGATATCACACTAACGGGGAGGGCAGTGATTTTATCCCGCCACCTGCTGGCAGATTTAGTTTCTTATTTAGAGTATCATTTAATAAAAAACATAAATAAAAAGAATAATAAAAAAAATAAACATTAAAGGGATAGTTCACCCCAAAAAATTTTAATTCTGTCATAATTTACTCGCCCTCGTGTAGTTTCAAAACTTTCTTTTGTGGAACATAAAAGAAGGTATTTTGAAGACTGTTGGTAACAGAGCTGTTTTGGTTACCAGTGACTTTCATTGTATGAACAAAAAATTTTATTTAATTATTTTTGGTTATTTTATAAATTATCTTCTTTTATGTTCCATAATTTATGTTAGGCCATTGTAGCCTAAATGTTTATATGTAGCCTAATAAATTTTGTTGAATCAAATAAAATATTACTTTCTAAAGCTATAATTTGTGATGTTTACTTGATTCTTACTCATTTAACACAAAAATAGCTTTAAATAATATTTTGTGGGTATTTTCACAGTCAAATTTATTTTGCGATTAATTAGATTAATTAATCGACACATCATGTAATTAATTAGATTAAAAAATGTAATCGACTGACAGCCCTCATATACATACATACATACATATATATATATAAGAATCCAGAAAAATATAAATCCAGAAAAATTATAAGTAGAAATTCCAGTATTTTTTATTTTTTATTCTTTCTTGCTTTAACTCAGTTCTAGCTAGGCAATTAGTTGGCCTGATATCAGTTAAGGTTTTGGGTGTTTCATAGTCAGAAAAATAAGATGTTATCCAGCATTATTTCTTCTGAGAGACATGAGTGGTTAGTAAGTTTAGAGAATCTTTTCAGAGAAGTAGAAATAATCAGACTTAATTTTTTTATCTTCAAATGATCAGAAAAGTTGTGCTCACTTTTTTTGTGTTCAACAGGATGAGGATTCGGAGTACGCTTTAGCCACAGCCGTTGAAATCGGTCATTTCTTCAGGGAAAGAATCGTTCCGAGAGCAGTTTTGTATTTCACTGGAGAAGCCCCGGAGGATGATGAAAGTGTACGTATTTTCAAATGACTGTTTCTTGCCTTATGATATTTATGGTTTAACAGAGTTTCTGCAATTATCTATTTTGTACATTAATTTGCTTAATGTCAGAATCAGCTCAGTCAGTGATTGTTGTAAAATGCCGTCTTTACTGTTACTAAATCTGCAAAAGAGACGCTGTTCCTCAGGCTGAAACGGACAAACAAATTACACTTTGAGCTTCGGGCGCATGTCCAATCAATCAAATACACACAAAAATATGTCAAAATGGCCGGCTTGAAGAGTATTTACTTAAACACAGTTTATGTCTTAAGTGGAGGAGAACAGTTGGGAGAAACTCATGGCTGTATTAGATCAAAAGGGTGCTTCTACTAAATACTGAGCAAAGGGTCTGAATACTTAGGACCATGTGATATTTCAGTTTTTCTTTTTTAATAAATCTGCAAAAATGTCAACAATTCTGTGTTTTTCTGTCAATATGGGGTGCTGTGTGTACATTAATGAGGAAAAAAAATGTACTTAAATGATTTTAGCAAATGGCTGCAATATAACAAAGAGTGAAAAATTTAAGGGGGTCTGAATACTTTCCGTACCCACTGTATGTATATATATATAAATATCCAGAATAATCCAGAAAAATATAAATCCAGAAAAATTATAAGTAGAAATTCCAGAAAAATAATAAGCAGCACAACTGATTTCAACATTGATTATAATAAGAAATGTTTCTTGAGCAGCAAATCAGCATCTTAGAATGATTTCTGGAGGATCATGTGATACTGAAGACTGGAGTAATGACTGCTGAAAATTAAGCTTTATTAAAATTAAACTAAGCTACCATCACAGGAATAATCACATTTTAAAATATATTAAAATCGAAACTGCTATTTTAAATTCTATTAATATTGTACAGTATTACTGTTTTTTTTATTTTTTTATTTGGTGTTTACAGACTGTAGTATTTCAGAACAATCTTTTTTAGCAGCTCGTTACTTCAATAAATTGTTTGCACTTGAGAAGAAGTTTTGAGGTCTGAAATGTTTTTTTTTGTTTTTTTTCAAAAGATCAGTTGAGATTTGGTTTGTCGTGATATGACCCCTTCATGCACAGCAACTGGTTCAGACATAACATTTTCTTTCGGTGGATCAGGCTGTGGTGAAAAACGCTTTCTCGCATTTAGTTATAATGATGTATCTGCAGTACAAAAGAGTGGTGATTCACTTTAGATTCCCTGATGATTTTATCTTAATTAATGATTGCATTCACATTGTTGGTGCTACAAAGGCCTAGGATACATCAGTGTAAATGTGCTTTCATGAGCCACTCTTCTGTGATGAAGATGCATCTCCCTCTCTTTCTCCTGCACTCCTCCTGCAGTTGCAGATACTGTATCAACTTTTTGAATAAAAAAAGTCTCCCTTTCCCCATCCCTATCTTTTATGTTTTGTTTTGTTTTTTCAGACCGGGGATCCTCAGCCTGCAGAGTGCAATCAACAGTAGTTTGGATCACTCACTCCTGCCACTGTCAAACCCCATCAGCTCACCTAGAATCAGCCCTGTAGTGCGGCGTACATTCTCTGATGAGCACACCATCCAACAAAACAAAACATGATGATGCAATACATTGGTAAACTAGTTTTTTAACCTACAAAATTTGCTATACTACAACACTATTGATAAATTGGGCAATTCCAGATTACAATTCCCAGCTTCAGAATGTAGATATATACATAAATAAATGTAAAACTATTTTTTAATTAATTATTTAGACATGTACAGACATAATGACTTGAGATATGTCATTGCATAGCCAAAAAAAAAAAACTTGTATTCTAACCTTTGTCAAGTTTGTTTGTATTTAACAAATAGTTTCTCTTCTCATTTTTGAAGTGTTCCGTGTCATGAGCATAACCATTTTTTATGCAGTATATCCATTTATGTACTTTTTATGCACTTATTTATGGAATGTGCTAGCTAGCTAGCCAGTCCAACTAATGTATCTGCGATATCTTGCAGGCATCAATTAATTGTGTTTAATCATATCCGGCCTCTTTGCAATATAAATATCTAACATTTCCATCTTCATTCGACTTTCTCTTTGAATGTCGTAATTAAAAAATAATAATAATCTCTGCACTCCTCTACATGAGTATGCTCAGTCGATGTAGTCTCATTTTATATATATATATATATATATATATATATATATAAATGTATTTCGGTATACGTTATATCCATAATGCTGGAATTGCTCAATTTAGATCGTATTTAAAGACGATATGGCAAGTCCACTACCAATGGTCACTGAATTCTGAGTGAATAATAATAATCTCTGCACTCCTCTACATGAGTATGCTCAGTCGATGTAGTCTCATTTTATATATACAGTGGGTACGGAAAGTATTCAGACCCCCTTAAATTTGTCACTCTTTGTTATATTGCAGCCATTTGCTAAAATACCCACTGTATATATATATATCTAAATGTATTTCGGTATACGTTATATCCGTAATGCTGGAATTGCTCAATTTAGATCGTATTTAAAGACGATATGGCAAGTCCACTACCAATGGTCACTGAATTCTGAGTGAACTGCAGGTGATTACATGTCCTTCGAGATACAACATCGCATCCCAAAGTTGATTGAATTCATTTATTTTGTGACTTAATCTCATAGGTTACTCAGGGTTTTTTATGCCAAGATGACAGTGTGCAAGTATCCAGCATTGTGAAACTGTTGATATCTAACCTGCTTCATGTTCCTTCTTGTAAAAGAAGGAAGACTTTTGAAATGTGGCTTTTAGTTATAACAGAGTTATTTATATATCTTTTCCATCTTTATATTATTGTTTTGAACTCTGTCTTGGTCTTGTGCTTCTTGGTGGATCCCTGAGAGAATATGTTTTGCTAATGTATGTACTACCCAGTTGATTATAGCCTTTTAGCATTTAAAAATGCTTTTGCTGTACTGCCCAAGCACTTACAAAAAAGTGTCTTTTATTGCCAAAGAGAGTGATCTGATTTCACTTTACCACAACTTTTTCTGTGTCAGAGTATTTCAGGTCTGCATTTCATTTGAAATAATTAGATATTAATGCTAAAGAATGCATGTTATGGAATGTTTCAAGTTCAATACGAGTTGAGCTCAATCAACAGCATTTGTAATGAATAACTACAAAAGATCATTCAGATTCATTCCTTGTTTTCTTTAAAACTAAAAAGCATTATGATGAAATACTTGCAGTGGAAGTGAATGGGGAAATGTGAAACCTGTAATTCTGTAAGTATTTACGTTATTTTGTTAATGTGAAAGATTCATGCTTTTTAGAATTGGTTGTTTTCTAGTCCACCTTTGTTTCTGGTTAGTGAATGAAAGGAGGAAGTCATTTGTGAGGAGAAAAGAAGTGATGAAAAGTTCAAATGCCTAAGTTAGAAGAATAACTGTTATGATGTCTGACAAATTTTGCTGCATTTTACCATTAAATATAACACCAATTATTTTTAAATGATTAAAAATACTTTTTTACAAGTTATAAATGATCCATCTGTTGTGATAGTTCTATGCTGTTATTGTGATGGGTGGTAATGACATGGGCTTACAAAAATCACCTTTTTGTTTCAAAAAATTCCAAATGAGTTTGTTAGAGGAAAACAGCTAAAAATGTTTTTTCTGTTCCCTAATCCTAAAATAGTATTTAAGTACATCTCCAACTGTTTTTACATTTAAAATTTTCAGATTTGTTTGCGAGAGTTATAATAATGATCACAATATGATATATGCTTATAATTAAATAATAAATCATACTACATTATTATGCTAAACTGTCATCTAGGCAGTGTTTGTTGTCTTCTATATTCAAATCTAAATCTTACAGATAATATGAATTCTTTAGAGGGGTTTGTCATTAGGTGCATTTTGTTAATATTGTCTGTAGGGGGCTCTGCATCTGTTAACCACTTCATACACTCACTTTATTAGGTACACCTTTTCAACTGCTTGTTAACGCAAATATTTAATCAGCCAATCACATGGCAACAACTCAATGCATTTAGGCATGCAGAAATGGTCAAGACAGTCTACTGAAGTTCAAACCGACCATCAGAATGGGGAAGAAAGGTGATTTAAAGGGATAGTTCACCCAAAAAGTGAAAATTCTGTCAATAATTAGTCACCCTCATGTCTTTCCAAACCCATAAGACCTTCGTTCATCTTCAGAACACAAATTTAAAACACTAATATTTTTGATGAAATGTGAGAGCTCTCAGACGCTGCATAGACAGCAACGCAACTGTAATGTTCCCAGGTCCAGAAACGTAGCAAGGACATCGGTAAAACAGTCCATGTGACATCAGTGGCTCAACTTCAGTTTTGCAAAGCTACGAGAATACTTTTTGAGTGCAAAGAAAACAAAAATAACATAATTTATTCAACTATTCTTCTCCGACCAGTTAAGACTTCCTCCATTTTAGAGTATCACAACACATACGCACACTTTCCCCTAATGCCGAATTCACACTGCACGATTTTCAAAGTCGTCAGGTCACCATGGTTTTCACACTGCACGACTATCTGAAGCTATCTGAAGTAGCATTCAGTCGCTGCTGTGTTCACATTGCACGATGGATCGGCGACAGGAGGTTACACACTGCATGACTTTACAATAGGAAGAATCGCCGACAGCTCTGTCTGGTCCGCAAACTATATTTCACAACAAAACGCACGCAAGAAGTGATAAGGAAATAACGTGAGAACCCGCGTGCGTCAGACCGCAATTTCGGGCATTTGTCGGCGATTTCACAAAACCTGTCAGCGAGTGAAAAATCGGGCTAAAATTGTGCAGTGTAAACTCGGCATAAAGCCTGGCTCACACTATAGGATTTTTAGCCCGATTTAGCTCCGATTCTCAGGAGGGGGAAATCTTGTAGAGCCCCTCAATCGATCCCGATGTTCGGCGCAGATTATCTGGTAATGTGAGGCATTCACCGATCGAATCTTGCACCTCCCGATCTGCTCACACACAAATCGGGGCCGCCCCGTTCATATCAAACATGTTTGATATTTAGGATTTAAATCGGGATGATGACGGCTATATGATTATGTCAGTACTTTCACAATAGCCAATGCGGGACCGCAAAACAGCTGCTGTATGGCCCCGTTGGATAGTGGAGATGGAGGAAACTGCTTCTTGACGTTTTATAGAAACACGACTGTCTGTATAATGTGTGGAAACCGCATCACAACTGTAAGGAAAAGGAGAAGCACTGGAGGGAAATCGCCTCAGTTTTGAATGTACCGGGTGAGTGTAGCTGATTATGTCGATTATGCTCTTGGGTACTCTGCAAAATGGCGGAAGACGTAACTCGGGGGGAAAAAAATTGTTAAATAAATTGTTATTTTTGTTTTCTTTGCGCTCAAAAAGTATTCTCGTAGCTTCGCAAAACTGAAGTTGAGCCACTGATATCACATGGACTATTTTACCGATGTCCTTGCTACGTTTCTGGACCTGGGAACATTACAGTTGCTGTCTATGCAGGGTCTGAGAGCTCTCACATTTCATCAAAAATATCTTTATTTGTGTTCTGAAGATGAACGAAGGTCTTATGGGTTTGGAATGACATAAGGGTGAGTAGTTAATGACATTTCATTTTGGGGTGAACTAACCCTTTAAGTGACTTGGAATGTGGCATGCTTGTTGGTGCCGGATAGGCTCATTCGAGTATTTCAGAAACTGCTGATCTACTAGGATTTTCACACACACAACCATCTCTAGGGTTTACAGAGAATGGTCTGAAAAAAAAAATCAAGTGAGTGGCAGTTCTCTGGGCAAAAATGCCTTGTTGATGCCAGAGGTCAGAGAATGACGAGACTGGTTCGAGCTGAGAAAAAGGCAACATAATTAAAATAGCCACTCGTTAAAACCAAGGTATTCATAACAGCATCTCTGAATGAACATCGTAGCCCATAGTGTCCATCTTATGATGGCTACTTCCAGCATGATAACATACCATGTCACAAAGCTCAAATCATCTCAAACTGTTTTCTTGACCATGGCAAAGAGTTCACTATACTCAAATGGCCTCCACAGTCACCAGATCTCAATAGAGCACCTTTGGGATGTTGTGGAACGACGGATTAACATCATGGGTGTGTAGCTGACGGATCTGCAGCAAGTATGTGATGCTGTCAAATGAGTATGGACTAAAATCTGTTAGGAATGTTTCCAGCACCTTGTTGAATCTATGTCATGCAGAATTATGGCAGTTCTGAAGGCAAAAGTGGGTCAAGGTGTACCTACTAAAGCGGCTGATGAGTGTATGTTGACCTCTCATACTTTCTTTAGGTGAAGAGTTTATTTATAACCCCCTATTACATTGACATGACATCTGTCAATCAGTGTAATATGTACTTTTCAAAAGTGAATCATGCTCCGTGATGACATCAGTTATCATACGTTTAAAGCATGGATGACCGTTTTCATGTCTTCTGCAGGACAAAAGGCTAGTTTGACTAAGCGAGACAGGAGTGACATGCCAGTCACTTCCCAGTGTCTAGTGAGCAGGAAACTGTTGAAGTCAGCTGATTTCCACCTAGTGAGTTACACACACTCAAATTTTATGTGCCGATTGTCAAGCACTCGCATGCAGAGTTCTCCTCGCTCTCTTTAATATACTGTCACTAGACTGCAGGTGATGACAGTGGGCTCTGTCATTCTCTCTCCTCCAGTGGGACTGAAATCTGAAAAGGCCTCACCGCCATGATAAATGTACACCACTGTAAAAAGTGGTGAATTTTTTTTTTTAAGAAGTCTCTTATGTTCACCAAGGTTTCATTTATTACATTAAAAATGCTTAAAAGTAATTATATTGTAAAATATTGTTACAACTTAAATAGCTGGCTAATTTAGTCCTGTGATGGTGAGGCTCCAGGCTTATTATTCTAATATGCTGATTTAAACCTTTTCATTATTATCAATGTTTGAAGCAATTGTGTTGCCCCATGTTTTTGTGGGAAAAACATATTTCAGGATTCTTTGATGAACAGAAAAATCAAAAGCATTTATTTATTTTTTACTAACCGCAGACTTTTGAACAGTAGTGTATCTGTTCATCTGCCTATTTTTATGTTAAAAATGAAAAATGTATACACGGTAACCAACATGCAAATTTGACAGGAAGGAAAATCATTTATAGTCACTTTCTTCTACTCTATCCATGTTTCTTCTGTAAGTATCCGTTAAACCTATTTTCCTGTTTTTGTTTCTAACTCCTCTGTTCTCCTCTTATAATTGTATATCTCTTCTCGTGCACTATTTTTTGTGTCCAAATTTTGCATTCACAGTTCTTTATGTTACAACCTCCATCTAATCCCTTCCCTCCTCACCATTTTTCTTCCTGCCTCTGTCCTCCCGTTCTGCTATCCTTCTCTTCGCTTAGTAACCCCCCCCCCCCCCCC
>NW_015505697.1:575467-586391 GCF_001515645.1 Sinocyclocheilus grahami
CTCCATATACCAGTTGATGAATATTCATCAGGTGAAGTCTGACTATGCTCTTCACAGTTCTTGTTAGGAGCAGTATGTTAATGCCATTCAGCAGAGAGTCCAAATGTAGATAAGTGTACTCTGGGAAAAGGGTTTCCCTCCCACTGGCTAACAACGCTTCCATTTATGGGACGTTCGTGATGGCACTGTGGTCAGCCGCATTGGACGGATCCCTTCAGTCTCTAGCATGCAGCCATTTACGAGCATTTAAAATCCACTTTTATGATCAGTATGTTAAGAGCTACCTCTTTTTGACCACTGCCCTCCTCTTCCTCACTATACAGCGACAGTTTAGTCGGCGTTTTAGTCTATGTAGATTTATGCTACTGTAGTGGGTATATTGATGGACAAGGTCATCGAGGAGGTAGAATCCCTTTGAGGGTGGATCTCCACTGAGCTGTGTATATTGTTAATGGGAAGGGCTGGACACAGTGTGTCTAATGAGTGGTTTGCCATGAGGAGGAGACAGAACTGCTGCTGTCCCTCTGCTATCAGCCACTCCCACTCTGCTATTGTCTCCTTACAGTCTACACTTATTCTCACGTTTCTTCTTAAATGCAATGTTAAGAGTTGGTCTTCTGTATCTTAATGCCAGTGTGATCAGAATGTGTAATGAACGAGAAGAGGATCTCTCAGTCTAATAGGTTAACTCACAAGAGTTCATAAATAAATGAAGGGACTGAGAATGAATGAGACAAAGGAACTAGCAAAGCAGTATCAGGCGAGCAAAAAGTTATTTTATGCTGGTGATTTTCAGACCTGACACGACTGAGCGAGTGATTGCTCACATTAACAAAATTTCGTGGGCCATAGTCAATTGTTTATCGTCAATAGTATTGTGTCTTTCTCTTGGTCCTATTGCGAACTTGAGCCCATTGCAAAAAATAGGGGGGTGTTTATGTGACACCATTTTTAAATCAAAAACCGAAAACTTTTTGATGTGTTTTGGCTGTTCAGTTACACGACAACAGCATTTTGAGGTCTTAAAACTTATTAAAAGCGGCTTTTAAAGTGCAAGGTTTTAAAAATGATGGTGTTTCTTTACAAAGTGACATCTCCAAGTACTGGACTGCCATGCATAATACAGCACTTTTGTCGATCCGTGTGAATGGGGATTGTTTCAACAATGATGTCTTCTGTACACAAAACCTTTCAAAGACACAAAGGTGCATGTTTTTAGTACCATCATTATTAGTGTAAATATACCCTGAGGGGGGAAATCTTTTGTCCTCAAGTAAAATTCCCAAATGATTCCTAATGAAATTGCTGCATTCACCTGTGATTTGCCAACATTTAACAATGTTAAATGTGACTGCACCGTTACAATTTAGACAATATTTGAGTTCCTTTGTTAATTTTTGCTCAGTCAACAACAATAGTTCCAAAGGAAGCCACAGCAGAATTAACCATTGCATTTTCAAGCAACATTTAGTAGTATTTCGTTCCTGAATGAATCATTAGAGTCATTAGAAATCAGATAGGTCAGTGATTCTCAACTATTTTCGACTGGAAGGCTCCAAAAACTGGAAGTGTCCATACATTGAATAAACTAATCTGATGTAACTTTATGATTCCAGAAAAAATATGGGGGAAGAAATATGATTTTAGTTTAGATCTTGATTTTAAGCATTTTAATTTAGTTACATTATTTTAATATATTAATAAAAGAAATCTTAAATTACTTTTTCTTTTACATTTAAGTCATCATGATGCCCTTTGGAAGTTGGCTGAGAGCCCCTAGTTGCTCCACCATCTATTAGTGTAACAAACCTAATGATAATGAGTTAATACAAACGCAGACGAGCGGAGTGACACAAACAGTGAAAAGTCCTAGCATCTTGGAAGGTTGCTCAGCCAATCAGATTTGAGGACTGACACTAACTGTTATATAACATGAAATATTCATTGTTTCTTGAAAAGTGTTTCCCATAAACTTCAAAAACGTTTCAACTTCTGAATGAGGAAATGTTAGTAGAAATGATAACAAGAAATAGTTTGTTCCCATGGGGAAAAAAGGAGGGAGAGAGCAGGATATCATTCAAGCCAACAAGAAAAATCATTCAATCATATTTTTAGCCACAATAATAGTTCATACTAAAACTTTTTTTAAGAGTCCAGGAAAATAAACCAAGCAAAACCAGACCTTCAATGTATTGTGGAGAGATGTCCATAGATTTCAGGCTACTGGGTGCCTCCCCATTCTTATACAGTAGTAGGCCACATACCTCTCTACTCCCTCTCTGGGCCGCATGCCAGCGTATCCAAGTGGCACTGGACCACCAATTGTACCACTGAGCTTTTTGTCCTATGCCTATGTGCCACTCCTGAGTCTCAGTAATATATTCATTGTTTCTTGAAAAGTGTTTCCCATAAACTTCAAAAACGTTTCAACTTCTGAATGAGGAAATGTTAGTAGAAATGATAACAAGAAATTGTTTGTTCCCATGGGGAAAAAAGGAGGGAGAGAGCAGGATATCATTCAAGCCAACAAGAAAAATCATTCAATCATATTTTTAGCCACAATAATAGTTCATACTAAAACTTTTTTTAAGAGTCCAGGAAAATAAACCAAGCAAAACCAGACCTTCAATGTATTGTGGAGAGATGTCCATAGATTTCAGGCTACTGGGTGCCTCCCCATTCTTATACAGTAGTAGGCCACATACCTCTCTACTCCCTCTCTGGGCCGCATGCCAGCGTATCCAAGTGGCACTGGACCACCAATTGTACCACTGAGCTTTTTGTCCTATGCCTATGTGCCACTCCTGAGTCTCAGTAACCATGGTGACATGCGGACTGTGCCAGGCATACATTTGGTGCCCTTACAATGTCAGAAGAGCAGAGTAGTAATTGGGCAGGGCAGTTATTTACAGCACCATCATATTTGGGGATTGGCTCTGCTGGGTCACTCTAAGTACACAGTGTGTCAGAAAAACTGGAAGTGAGTTGTTTGTCTCCTTCCTTTGAATAAAATGTAAATCTGACTGAAAAATCAAAGCTCTTTTTTACTTTTACCTAAAAGCGCAATCCATGTCCTCAATTGGTGCACCCAGGACCATTCATGTCAACAGTGAATGTTTCCAAATGGAAAAGTCTTCTCCCAGTTGACTTGTGCCTATGCACGGCAAAAAGGTCACACTTTTCTACAGCTTTTTCATTTCATATGCCATCCTATAATTCTGTAAAATACTGTATTGATTTTCTAATTCAGATCTTTAGCTAAACACGGTTTTTTGCTTTAAAATCACTGGCATGTATGGTTTCAAGGATGAAAAATTCATCTCGTTCATTCACTCTGTCCTGCAATGAATAGGATGACTCAGATTGAAATCAGCCTTAGGGCACTTTCTCTGACTTCTTTTGAGGCATCTGATCAATTTCTTTCACATCGCATCTCTAAGAGTGAGACCTAAAATATATTATAATTCTTCATTAGTTAAATAACTACTGTACATACTTTTATCCAATTAGCGGTAGAGGAACTGAGGCTTTACTCTGAGGGAGCTTTCAGTCATGTCAGGCAGTTTATAACCCTAAATGAGGTTTATCACCCCAAATTCAAACACATTTGAGCAGATGTTTGAGATCTCAAAACAGCATACTTGTGTTTTGGGGTGTTTCTTTGTGTCTGTAACAAGTGCATATAATCTTTCTTTTTATTTATTTTTGTTTTGAAGCAAAAGCAGCCCACCTTAAAAACAACATGCACAAGCACACAGACACACACACACACACACAATCACTCCATTATGCCATGACAAACTGCCTTTGATGTGGTGGAAGCAGAGCAATCTAGAGTCACAAGAGCACAGAGAGGCAGGAGATATTTACTGAGTGAGTGCGCTCTGCTTACAGGAGCAGTGTTGTTTGGAGAGACAGCAGCTGCAGGAGGGACATCCCTGTTGTTTGATCTGTTCCAGTCCCTCTGAGATTTGGATACGGTTACCCCCAGGAAGCCCATCGGTTTGCAGTTGGGAGAGATAAAATATCTCTGGCCATTCTGAACATGATTGGCCCAAGGCAGAATCCACATACATACACTATGAAATATTAAAGTCTGTATCATAAAACATATTACCATGGGTAATGACTAAATGCTTACATAACACATCTCCCGTGGCTTTTCTCTAATCTGCTCTGTAAATACACAAGGCTGGACCTCAAAATGTTGCCATCTGATTCTGGTATATATGATAAAATTGTTTACACCTGGTCTCTTTTAGAGTTTGTTTTGTAGTTTTGTGAAGAGTATAAATCTTCTCTTTCTTTAGAAGAAAGAGGTAAGATTATTAGAGAGTTTATTAAAGTGTTCTTCAAGCTTAGAAAAAATGATTAAGAACTGCATGTTCACTGAAAGGTTCTTGTACTCATAAAAATGAAGGTTCCAAAAGTGGGTTTTGCAGCGATGCCAGAGAAAAAACATTTTAAGTTCCCAACACTCTTAAACATAAAGGTTCTTACTTGGTATCTATGTTTCCAACCTTTAAAAGGATAGTTCACCCAAAAATGAAAACTACAAAAATAGAAATTAATTACTCACCCTCATGTCAGTCCAAACCTGTAAGACCATCATTCTTCTTCGGAACACAAATTAAGATATTTTTGATGAAATCCGAGAGCTCTCTGACCCTGCATAGACAACAACATAACTGACACATTCAAGGCCCAGAAAGGTACAAGGACATCGATAAAATAGTCCATATGATATCAGTGGCTCTAGGAGAAGACTTTTTGTGCGCAAAGAAAAACAAAGAATTTATTCAACAGTTCCTCTTTTCGGTGTCAGTCTTTGATGCACGTTCACAACAGTATCACGATGCATGTGACACATCTCGTTCTTAACCGCTTTTAGTGTTAATAACACTTTAATAAACTAAAGAACCTTTTTACACAAAGTGAATGAAAATAAATTAGATAGATAGATAGATAGACAGACAGACAGACAGACAGACTACATTAAAATCAAAGGACAAAGTCCAAAGAAGAATAAATATACTTAAAATACTGAAATGTTCTGCAGCATTCACAACCCATTTAACTTGCAAAGAGTGTGTGGATACACACTGTCAGATATATGAGTTGTTTACCTTGCTTTTTCTGTCCCCTGTGAGCCTGTGTTTGAACTGACCCTAGTTAGCTCTTTGTGTTCAGAGACAGTAAAGGGTCCCATGCACATGGCTGTGTCAGTGGCCAGGCCAGTGGGATCCTCAGCCTGTAGGAGTGCATGACACAGATGCACATGTGATCTCTCGCCCCTTCAGACACCAGGAGAGAAAAATTCTCTCTCAGCCCGTTTGAAGGTTGTGGCAGAGGGTCCTGCAACCCCAACTGTGTGTGTACTAGTGTGTGTGACACTAGTCTATGAATTGCATATCAATGAACAAGTGAATGTTATTGAGTGTTGGTGATATTATTATGCGTACACGTTTAATTGTGTGTGCCTTCTAGACCTATACAATTAATAGGCTACTACTTAAGTTGCAATGAATGATGTTGTAAATAGGCTAGAACACATCTGATAGCGCGTGCTATCAATATATCAGCATATCAGATTAAACAATGGGGTCTTTTCATTGCTACTGGCGAAATACGAAGCTCCAAATTAGTCCGTGTGTGTTTATTTAACATTGTTGTGTCGTGTATTTGGCGCAGCGCGTTCGCAGGTTACAGGAAACTAGCATGGAGCCGTGTACACGGAAAGGGGGTGTGTGAGGATACTGGCAGCGTTTCATGCAGCTCCAGCGGACATCTAAAGCGGGACTCGCTGGTGTGTATGTGCGTGTGTGTGCGTGCGTGTAAAGAGAGCTAACACACACTCTCACACACCTTAACATTTGGACACAACATGGCGATGAGGCGCCGAGAGACACGACGACTCTTCCCCGACTAACACAACCACGTTATGTTTATTGGTGGGGCGCGCGACAGGGAAATACGTGAAATTACGCTCAACTAATTAAACCTGAAGAGATTTTTCCCGAATTCCATTATATGCATGTAGCTGTAGCGGTCATATAAAGCACACACTGCTTTACCCCGCTGCTGGAAATCAAACGCTCTACATGGCGGTGGAGAATATCTGGTTCTTCTGTCTACTTTCTCTGGGTTACTGTGGATTATCCGTGCAAGGTAATACAAGTTAAATCTAACCCCAGTGTTTTCCCATGCAGTGTCTTTTAAGCTGTGTGTGTCTGGTAGCCTGTATGTTTGTATTTCTTTGTATCTGTCAGGATATGTGAGTAGAGGGGCTGGAAAGAGAAATCGTGCACCTTGCTTGTTGCAGCGATCAGAGCTTTTACTTTTCACGCTTTCCTTTTGTATATCCTTTAACGTTACTCAAACAGGCAGTCAAATTATGCTGAAGTACTATATTTATTTGTGGGTTCAACTTTTTGTCACATCCAAACCTCACTTTTGTAAACAATATTATGCGTTCAATATTTAAGTTAATTTAGATGTAGGCTAATATCGACAAATAATAAAACGATATTTAAAGAAAACTGAAAAAAATGGATGAGGCATAGAAAGTAATTAAGGCAGTGTTTGCTCAAATGGGCGGATATATTGTAGGGGGGATCTATTTTGGTAATGTACAGGTTCATCATGACTTACAGCAAACATTTGGTAAAAGAAATGAAAGCGGTTTGTGTGACTGCCTTATTTACATTTGAAGCCGCACGATGGGGATTGTTCTTAAAAAGTCCATGTTAGCAGTTTAAATTCTAGGTAGCCTATTACTTACACGTTGCAAGTGAATATTAACATTTAGCGCGAATGTCCTTGAGTTGAATACATGAAACTAAACATCTAAATGTCAAATTGTTTACATTTAAAACGAACATTTATTAAAGCAGAATATTCATCTTGAAATGAATGACACTGAAAAAATAGTGACACACTTGCACGGATTGTTACGCTGAACTGGAATACCTTACTATTGTAATCTAGGGTTAGTAAATACATACATATGTAAAGGTTATAACGATAACAAGCTTGGGCAAAAGTAGGTTTTTCTGTTTGTTGTTTTTAAACGACGTGAAGTGTCTTTCACACAAAACAACAGAGTTGGACAGGTCAGGTGGAAGAGAAAGCAGTGGGCTTTTAATGCTTCATACTGTCTATTAGCCTAAGTGTCTTTTCACTTTTTTTCTGTGTAGGCTACTACAACGTAACAAACCATAAAATATATATTCTGCATTTTTGGTCCACATTCCCCAGGTGTGCCAAAACGGCAACAAATGAATAGGTTATATATATATATATATATATATATATAGAATATTGTGATGCCTTCAAACACAAGGGGAAATGTAACAAACCATAAAATATATATTCTGCATTTTTGGTCCACATTCCCCAGGTGTGCCAAAACGGCAACAAATGAATAGGTTATATATATATATATATATATATATATAGTAACTTGTGATGCCTTCAAACACTAGGGGAAATGGGTTGAAATCCCCCCCACCACCCCCCGAAATTAACCCCCCTAAAAGGCACTGTGTAAATAGCACCCTTTTTAAAACGGTGACTTGGGTGACCGGAAAATTACTGGCACCAGCGTGTTATGATTTTGATATTTCTGGCTTATTCCGACATTTAAATCAAACAATTACTCGTTTAAACAGGGCTTTGGGACTTTCTGTGTACAATACACACACTTTTGTGTAATCTTATGGCATATATTTATCGGACTGGTTGGCATGTAATGAAACTGGAGAGATCAAAGGCTGCAGGATTGTTGAGCGCTGTTCAGTGCAGGAGCCTCGGGCAGGATTCAGTCACAGGCGCTGGAGGAAAAAGGGGAGTGGTCAGGGCGATTTATCCAAAGACTATACACCTTATTTAAATTACAAAGGAGAGCACTGAAACACATGGGCACCGCATCCAGCGATGCCCTCGTCTCAACGATGTCCGTTGGGAAGAATAAACGGCAACCACAGCGGTCAAAACACAGTGTCATCTTTGAGCTCCGTTAACGATTTTAGTGCCAGTGCTGTAGCGGATGGATTATTTACAGCGGGGCGGAACCTACTGATCAATAGCATTAAAAATGCGTGTGCGAGACCGCTGTGCAAAGCTGAAGAATGGCTCTGTTATTTTACTTGTTCACTCTTTTTTCTTTTTCTTTTGAAAATTCTACAAACAACTTGTGTTTTTTGAGAATCTTTTTAACATTCATCTTAAATTCAGTTTTCATACAACAAGCATGATGATTGTCCTATATTTGTCCCTATTAAGATCAATTCATTGTGCTCTGTAGATTTGCATGCTAGTCCTGTAGATTATGCTTGACTGGTTCATGAAGTAACTGTCTGTTCTCTCTGTTGGCTACTGAGGGTTGTTTTTGCTGCCATGTCCCAGTATTTAAGATTATAGGGGTTAATTTAGAATGAATGGGCCATAATGGCAAAAAGTGTTCCAGTTTACCCAATTTCACCCTAATATTATTTCCTCTTAATAATAGATGCTTTTCCTTGGAAAAACTCTGGTTAGAATAATAACCAATGCCTTTAAAAGTGAAAGAGCCCTTCAAGATTGCTGTTAAATTATTAAGTATTTTCAATAATGTATCCCTTTTGGTTTGTGTTAGATGAGGATATAAAACGAACAGAAACAATAAAAAATCCAGTAGTGTCTATATACCTTTCTTTACCCAAGTATATTATATAATTGCTGAGATTATTTAGCTATGAAATATCCTCTTACTAGTTATTAATAAACTATATTAAAAGTATATTATAGTAATATGAAATATTATCCCTCTATCTAGTCATGAATGCTCAAAATGAAATGCAATCCAATCTGCCTGATATACAACTACTCGCCTAATAAACAGTTTCGGATGCCATTGACTGAAAAAAAAACACTGAGACATTTCTCAAAATATCTTATTTTATGATGCACAGAAGAAACATTTATCTTTGAATCATTTCGGATGTGTAAAAACTCACTGATAATTTCAGAGAGGTGGAAATCCAATTAGTGAAATCCAGCCAATGAACTCCAAATTGTTTGAGGAAAATGGTGAAAACATTTGAGATTTTCTGAAAGACCTAAATCTACTCCTATTGTCTTAACTATTACTAATCACAGTCTTCAGGGTTAAATTGAAAGTGTATACAGGCGTGTTGTGGTGTTGGAATCAAAATGAAATGCTGACTTTTTGGTTTATGATAACCAAAGAAATCTTGAGATGTTTTGATCATAATAGATGCTCTATTATGGACAGGCGGTGATGTGGAGGAGTGCAGTATTTTGACAGGTGTCACCATAAGAGATGCTGTAAGAAATTATAATAATAGGAGAAGGTAGAAGGAGTGGTCGAGTAAGTAGTCTCCTTGTCGGAGTGAGTTAAAGTTTTTGATTTCTCAGGTTGAATTTGAAAACCAAGAACATAACATCCCTGTTTCCTCACTGCTTCTATTCCCTCCTGTCCACTAAGATTTGTACCCATAAATTCAGGCTTGGCTTCCCTGGGGCTGTATGCCGGGTTTACAGAGAGGAAGAGGAATTCTGTGTGTTGTTTTGGTAAGTGATGCTGGAGAATCATGAGGATGATTTGGGGTGATCCGTCTATCTTTTTTCTCTCTCTTTCTATTCAGATTCATAAACAAGGCGCTTTGCTTTGCTTTGCAAAGATCACATCAAAATATCTGTGAACTGGTGAATAGACGAATAGACGGCGTGTTGATGTGCTTAAGAGGCTGTGCCTCTCCACTTTAAAAATCCAGCTTATGTTTTGCTTTCTCATGTAAAACTTCCCGTCGTGTTGTCTAACATTTCAGCCTTCTCCTAGAAAGCCATGTACAGCTGTCTGCTTTTAAAGATTCACCAAAAAAAGACAGAAGCAGCTTAGAGGCCAGAGGGCATGTTTTACAGGGCCTGTCACATGGTCTCACAGTCATGCTGCTCCAAACCCGTGACTCAGAGCTGCAGTGTGTGCTCTGTCCTGGGGGGCTCACCATGTTTTGATCACCAAATCAGCACAACACGGCCTGTCCTGCAGAAAGGAAAGAGTTACTCTTTTGTGCTCCATCGTATTTATTTTCAGCTTCATCACTAGATGCTGTGTAATCTTTCTCTAGTACTGCTGCAGCACTTCTGCCATTTCTTCCATTAAGCATCCCTTCATGACCTCATTTTCCCTCTTCTTTAACAAGTCTTAATATTGTTTAATGCTCCTGAGAGGGATGAAGGGATTTTCAATAATTGCACAAACTGTAGACTGAAGCAGATGCTTCTAGTTGTAGTAGCGTACACTACGTCGAGGCGTTTATACTCTCATGGTTTTGGGCTGTGATGCTTAAGCTGAAGATACTGTTCAAAGTGAATGATTAAAATAGATGACGGGTGGTAGATTAATGAAGGTTTTCTAGTTTTAGAATCTTACTGGTTAAAACTTCTAGGGATGCACTGATATTGAAATTCTGGCTCATACTTATAAACTATTAATTGTTTTGATGTTGTGTCCGATTATGTCTGGCGAGTTTTAACTATTAGCACTTTAACATGCGCTCTTATAGAGAAAGTGTATTTCAATAGCTCTTAAATCTTTGCCATAATTTATCACTATCCCTTTTAGTTACTGCTAGATGATGATCTAAATCTTAAAATGTGCCAAAATAATTAAATATTAATTTTTGGCTAATAAATATTCAATATCAACTTATAAATTGGAAAAAAAATCAATGATTTCATACATTGAACATGTCAACGGTCATTGAAAAAAAAATGACTTAAAGGGGTCATATGATGCGATTTCAATTTTTCCTTTCTCTTTGGAGTGTTACAAGCTCTTGGTGCATAAAGAAGATCTGTAAAGTTGCAAAGACTAAAGTCTCAAATCCAAAGAGATATTCTTTATAAAAGTTAAGAGTCA
>NW_015505697.1:586421-607161 GCF_001515645.1 Sinocyclocheilus grahami
GCTGTCGATCGCCGGATCGGCTTTCACCGTGGACGAAGCGGAGTCCAGTCCAGGGTCGTCACATGTGGTTGCTGCAGGCATCACAATATGGTAAGGGACGTAACATTTCCATCACACGCTTGAGGTATTCAGCCAATCACAACGCACTGGATAGCTGGCCAATCAGAGCACACCTCGCTTTTTCAGACCGATGAGCTTTGTAAAAATCAACGTGTTTCAGAAAGGCGGGGCATAGAGGAGAAACAATAATGTACAGTATGTGGAAAATAATGTGTTTTTTTAACCTTAAACCGCATAAACACATTTCATTACACCAAATACACAAAATAATGTTCTTTTTAGCAGCATCATATGACCCCCTTAAGACACTTTGTAGATGCAAATTAATGTCAGTGTGAATGCCCTTTAAGTTTGGCATGAAATTGTGTGTTCTTTTCTTCCCTATTGTACCATATATCATAGTGTTATCGAACTAGAAGAAAATATAGGACTTTATTTTGTCCATCGGGAATTGATTGGATCATTGTCTTTGGTGTAGTAATTGCTTTATCTCAAGTGAGTGACAAGTTTCTGAAGAGAAAGGATTGAATCTGAGACTGATTCAGGTTAGGTTATATTATTTCTGGGGTTTTTGGGGGAGGGGGGGTGTAGGTGGTTTTTCCAAAGCTGCGAGCCTCCCGTGTATTTTGCATTTACCAAGTTTGCTGGTCAGTGGTGAGGTGAATCATTTTCAGGAGAAGGAAATGTGGATCGTACAAGGAAGTTATTCATTATCCTACTTCCTGCCAGTCTTTACAAAGGTCTGCCGCAGGTTGTTGACCCTAGGAAAGGTTGACAGATCTCTTCAATGATCTCTGTAATGCACTTAATGTTTTAACTGGTAAGACCTGAAATTGATTCAGTTGTTGTGTAAATATCTGACGTACAATATGCATGTTTATATATTTGAACATGTGCAATAAGTCTAATAAGAATCCCCAAACTGATCTATGGTTTAAACGAATGAAGCTGATGGTGCTTAGTTCTCTGTGTTCTGTGTTGCAATGGCTATTTGAGTTCAACATTTGTACACATGGACTCCAGGGATACTGTGACCTGGATAACAGCTGTCAAAATCTATCAGCATGTGACTCGACCAGAGATAGAACCTTTGGGTCAAAGGAAGATGAAAAGATGGACAAGGGAGGAACTGGATGGGTCAATGTGAGACTAGAAAGGTTTAATGAGTAATTGGAATAATTAGTACTACCCATTTACAATATAATTAAAGTGACTGCTTGTCTTTCTTGAGGGGATTGTTCACCCAAAAATGAAAATTGTCAACGTTTACTCATCTTTGTTGTTTCAAACCTGTGTGACATTTGTTCTTCTTTTTCTTCCATACAATGGAAATCAGTGATCACCAAATCGCAAATTGCATACCAACATTGTTCAAGATTCCGGAGTGAGTAAATTATGACAGATTTTATGTTTTTGAGTGAACTATCCCTTTAAACTTCTGTTATCGTAGCAAGCAGATTTGTGATTTTTTTTTTCCCAAGTACACACTATGTAGTCAAACTTCAATGCATCACTGCATTCCCTCCTCTATTAGTTGATAATTGACTTGTTTGCTAACATACAGACTACCAAGAACATTCAAGCCCTGCCAAGGGCCTCTTAGCCAAGAGCCTGGAGAATATTTTTTAACAAAGTTTAACTTTTATTAATGGTCTCTACAGTACTGTTTTGTAATCGTATTTGATCCAATTCCCTTGCTTTTATTGAACAGCTTGCTGTTAAGTGTAGCCAGAAATGTTTCCCTCACAGTGATCAACATCCACAGCAGGGACAGTTCTAGGATTTCATCCTCATGGGGACTTAGCCCTCAGTGAGAATGTGCAGCAAGAGACCACTGCCTAAGTGGTGCCTCTTTGTAAGTCGGCACCCCTATATTACTATATAGTAAGTCAAAATTAGCTTACTGGTGCTTAAAGGGATAGTTCACCCAAAAATGAAAAATCAGTCATTAATTACTCTCCCTCATGTTGTTCAAAATGTGCAAGTCCTTTGTTCATTTTCGAAACGCAAATTAAGATTTTTTTTTGATGAAATCCGAGAGCTTTCTGACCCTGCATAGACAACAACACAACTACTGGATACTGAAAGAAAACAAAAATAGTGCTTTACTATAAAAAATAAAAAAACAGGTCCAGGACGATACTTTTTAAATGAATACAAATTTGGTGTTTAAATGAACAGAGCAAACGGAAAGAGAGAGTGCGACCTATATTACAGCTCTTTATGTGAAGCATACAGACTTTATTAGAGCCACAGAAAGATAAACGTTTCGCTGAAAATGCACGATACACAATTTTTACAGCCTAGGGTGAAGTCATTATGTATTATGCCTCTAGAGGCCGCTCTCACACTGTAAAATGACAGCGAACCTTTCTCAGCCGCTCCAGCAATGGATGCAACCCAGAAAACTATCGGCATGGATCAACTATCAGTGCCAATTAATCGGCAAAACCGATACATTGGTCGACCTCTAGTGCATTCCTCTGCTTGTAAAGGCGCAGTGCATCCAGGTTTTATCTATCTATCTATCTATCTATCTATATATATATATATATATATATATTAGGGGTGGAACGGTTTGCTGAAATTTTTTTACCGTACGGTTCTCCACACACAGTTCGGCACGCGCTAGGACCACGGTTCAATTTAAATCTGACAATGCATCTGTAATATGGTTTCTCATAAATAACACGTAAAAAAAACCAGGGTTCGGCTAATGTGTGTTTCTGTATGCGCATTCTGGCTTCCCAGTACATTACAACAACAGCGATGAAAAAAAAAAAAAACATGGACAAACCATTCACTCTTGTTCAATGCGAATGCCGTATGCTGGAATATGAGCATTTATTACATCATCACCCGGGTGTTGATAGTGCGCGCGCACAGGTGAGACCTGAACAGTGTTTAAGCTAAACTCGTTTAAGCTTTGCCAGTTTAAACATTTAAGAGCCAGAGGATGCGAGCTCGCACGTGCAGTGAGAAGATTTGTGCATGCGCTCATCCGAAGCACGCAAACCCGCATCTCAGAATGTGCGCAAATATTAAGCTCTCTCTGAAGTATTGTGTTTGAATGGACAAATTCACACAAAAATTATGTCAAAATGCCGGTCTTGGTAAGTATCCTATAGCAGACATAGCCAGCTGAACATACAGTATCAGTGCACTGGATCAGTGCATTCTCTTAAATTGACAGCACTTTCTTAATATTAATCGAACAGCAACAACAAAGAAATCACTCACTGCTCTTGATTGAATAGCTTTTGTAACTTTAATGAAGATTAATCTTTAATTTATACAGTCAAATATGCAATGCTGTTTTACATTTGATTACTTTATTACGTTTCTGTACCTAAAAACTAATGCTAGACCTACCTAAAAAAAATTTTTTATGTATTTTTGCTGTTGCTTGTGTCACGGGTCGGTAAGGGGCACCGTGGAAAAACCGGGTCTGGCTCCAAATGCAGGTGAAAACTTCTTTATTCAAACAGAAAGGCCAACAAGGCAAAACAAAAACAGGTCTAGGGACGACGAACACCATTACATTACACAATACAGCCAGGCCGAGTGGTGAGTGAGAGGAAAAGATATAGTCAGTGAAGACGGGGCACAGCTGAGGGTGAGTGTGATGAGTGAGTGACTGAACCGGTGTGTGGAGTTTGGGGAATTAGTGTAATGAGTGAACAGGTGTATGGGGTTTGGGGAATGGGAGTCCGGGAGCTGGCGCCCTCTGGAGGAGAGAGGGAGAACACCAGACGCCAGACCCTGACAGGACCCCTCCCCTAAGGAACGGCTTCCAGACGTTCCAGAGCGCCCCCCAGGGGAACGGCCGAACGGGGATGGAGTAGGGGGAGGGATGGGGGGCCCGAGTCCCTGTGGTGGCGGGGGACCTGGGGCCTGGGGCAGAGCCGGTGGAATGGGCACCCAGGGCAGAACCAGCGGCCACCACAGCGGTGCGTCAGGCCGAGTGGTGAGTGAGAGGAAAAGATATAGTCAGTGAAGACGGGGCACAGCTGAGGGTGAGTGTGATGAGTGAGTGACTGAACCGGTGTGTGGAGTTTGGGGAATTAGTGTAATGAGTGAACAGGTGTATGGGGTTTGGGGAATGGGAGTCCGGGAGCTGGCGCCCTCTGGAGGAGAGAGGGAGAACACCAGACGCCAGACCCTGACAGCTTGTAGCTAGATAGATTATTCTTATTTTCTTTATTTTTATTTGACAGTATAGTTTTTCCCTAAACATAGCACATACCGAAACCGTGACTCTAAAACCGTGATACAAACTGAACCGTGAAAAAGTTGAACCGTTCCACCACTAATATATATATAATATAATATATATATCAGTGGCGGGCCGTGCATTTCACACCTAGGCCTTCAGTGGCATCCTGGATTAACATGAATTAATCCACCTCTTAATACCATCATAATGATGCCACGGCTATAGAAACCATAAATATTACACAGAAATGCAGTATAACAGGGCATTGCATCACAGACATGTATCTCATGTAGTGAGAATGAATGCTATTACTAAAGCAGAAAACCCAATTAACACAATTCAACAAATTGCCGAGGTTGCCCAATGCACATCATCTCTAGCTGAAGCGTTAACCTAACAAAATGACACAAATATAGTCCACCCGATGTTCTTACAGATATTTATTAACTCAAACTTATTTATACCTTACAAATATCATTGGTAGGGATGTAACGATTAACCGTGAGCCGGTTGAAAATCGATTTAAATATGTGACAATTCAAATCGGTTCAGATGCTAAACAAATCGCGATTCAATTAGGGGTAGGAGTTTATATGAATGTATGTCTGAGGGGAACTTACTGTCTTTCGATGGTATTTTTTCTTTTCCTCTTGCCTCTGTATAATGCATACTAAAGTTCATAAGTGCAGTGCTGCTTTGTTTACAGAGGAAAACATGAAAACGCTTTAAGCGCCGCCTGCAAAACTGAAGTCAAACCATTCTGTTTTTGCTTCAAATTTCGAAATTATACAATGTAATTTAGATTAAAAACTGCTCATGTTGCATGTATGTAGCATCTTTGTTTGGATCATGATTAAAATGCAGTGGTTACCTCTAATTTTAAATGGAAAGAGCACAGACAAAGTCTTAGTTTGTTTATATGAAGATATTTATTTTATTTGTGTTATTTATTTGATTTGGGGTTTGTTTTAAAATTTCATTTTTCATTTTCACATTTACATTATATTACAATTTTGTTATTTAGCAAACGCTTTTATCCAAAGCGACTAACAAATGAGGACAATAGAAGGAATCAAAACCAACAAAAGAGCAATAATATGCAAGTGCTATATTAGTATATTATTATAGTTATATATATATATATATATAGTTCAATTTCACAAAGAAACGTACAGTATTTTGTCCAAGCAATAATAAAAAGACATTTAATTTATAATTTGTCTTAAAACTCATTTTGTTAAAAAAAAAAAAAACGTGAATTGAATCGAATCGTGAAATCAAAATCGTGAATCGAATCATGATTTGAGTGAATTGTTACATCCCTAATCATTGGTATAAAACAAATAAGGCGATTACATGTATTTTAAAGTTGTCCTAACAATTTAACGTAGCCTACTCTTACTGCTTTTCGTCTTCACGAGTCTCCCCTCCGGTCTGCCAGCGCACTGCGGGAGGAAAATAGCACAGCTTTACCGGGAAAATGAGCAAGTCAAATTGAAATAATTCATACAAGACGATGAATAAAAGTGTATACATGTGTTTTAACGTACCCCTAGGACTCTCATCTTCATGCCGAGTCTCCCTGCGGGTCTGCCTCTGCCAGCGGCGCTGCGGCCTCGAGGAAAAGACCAGTTAAAGGTGCAGTAGGAGATCTTGGAAAATGCTAACTTTAGCCTGATAGCACTGAAAGCGAATGTCCCACCCTCCCTGCAAATCACTGTCCAAAGCCACGCCTCCTGAACGCATGATCGCGCACAGACCAGATGACCAGAGACAACATTACTACAATACATCATGTGTCATTCACCGCCGGTGAGAAAACTTTGTAGTACAGTTAGTAAACGTACTACAATACCAGGAAGGAAGATCAGGTTGTTGATGCTTGTCTGCCATTCTGTCTGTATAGTGTATGTGAATGCGCTGATGACATATCCTGTCTGTGCGAACAGGGTGCGCAGAAATATCGGAAGGAGCGTTTTGTTTGGACGAACATTTCTTGGTCCTATGCCTTCCACAGAATATATAAATACATTTAGACCACTTAACTTAATGATTGCTATCGGGATGTGAAGAGACTTTCAACCAGCACAACAAAAAATGTTTCTGAAGACAATCATCTATTTGCACAAATCGTGATATAGATATATGTAATATGTTTGACCTACATATTACAGATTGCAGAATGCATTGCAAATTTCTTTAAACTTGGACTACTATTACGTCAACCAGATTGACCACAGCAGATCTTTGTCTGGTCTTTCTTACATCAGCAATTATCTTAACTCGTATCCTAATAAAAAATCAGTTTGGTGCATGCAATGGAGGTTTGAAAAAGAATCTGCTATATAGCAGTGTCAGTGTCTATTGCATAAGTTTACACAAAAACATAAATGAACAGAGCAACTTCAAGGCCATGTGTATTGTAATTCAAAGCAATACACTATATGTTTTTTTCCAGCCTGTGAACTTTAGTGTTTGTAGCTATTGAAAGGAAGTCATGATTCATGAGATGAACATTTGCTGAAGCAGAGATAAAGATCCAAAGATCATCACTGCTGTTCAGTGAAGGATCAATAGGTGGCCATTAGTTCTTTGAGTGAATCTTGGGAAAGAAAAAATGATATTTGGTCCAAAATGATATTTATTAATGAATTAAAGCTCTGGTCTGTCATCGGTCATCATTCTCAGACTGCCAGATAAACGATAAAATGAGGAGGCATGTTATGTTGTAATACGTTTATATTATGTCTATTATGTTTTCTATTACCTTGAATTGAATTAATTTTGTTTACTGAAAATTGCTTGTGTGTTTATGTATAGTGGCATGCTAATGTATGCGTCGATGCGTGCATGTGTGAGCGAGTGTGTGAAGCGGGGTCTATTCCTCATGACGCTGGTTGGGTAAACAGTCATACGATCGCATTCCTTCCATTCCGTGCTGCTGTCCACTTGGTCACATGACCACACAGAAGGGCTCATAGTGGGGTGGGGAGGCATGCCTTAGGAAGGGGAGCCATTTATCAAGGGCGATTCAGATTGTGGACACAGGCTCCCACATTTACAAGGGTGTATATTTTTTTCTTCAAAGCAGACGTATTAAACATGTCAGATACTGACTGTAATACAATTCTCTACTCACAAAGAGGCTGTGAAGATAATTAACAAGAGCAGATTCATTAAAGGTTTATAACCTTGCCGGTTCACCAGGTGTTTGGCTTTCAGTACATGATTTTATATTTTTTTCGCTGGGCAAATAGCTGTCTGTCTGTGCCTTCTTTTGTCCTGAATTTTGTTTTCAAAAGACTGCAGTAATTGCCTTGACAAAATAAAATAGCAAGTAATTCCAAAGGAGAAAAGGTAATTGTAAATACATCAAAGATTCCAACCGGGCTATTTCACTTCTTGTTTTTAGTATTGATTGTTGTGCAGGGATAAATGTGGTCTTCAACCAGACCTGTGCCAGGATTGGGCCATCTGGGGACCCCACTATTATAGTGTTGTGGACCGTGAGACCCTCATAAAAGCCTAAAAAAAAGACCGTAGCCTACTGTTATTTTGACTCACTAGGATATGCAGGAGTGAGCAACAGGACCGAAGACTTTGTCAATTGAAAAGTGCTTTGTTGATTTAAAAATGTATTGCTAAAGCACTTGCAAGAATTACAAGGATAAAAAATGTACACATTAATTCTGTACACTGTCCACCTTATTTTGCAATGCGTAAGTAAGCTATTTTGTGCGAGTGTGTGAGATTTCCAATTCATTAGTCGCTTTAAGTAAGTAACTAGTAGAATAACCAGTGCAATAAGCACTACAAACCAGTGTGTTTATGATTAGGATAATAAATCAAAACAAAACGATAACAAATAATAGTTTTTTGGCAGGTAAAATAATTTACTTAATGTTTTAATGTCATTTTCATTATGTAACTTCATATAACTTCTAATTATAAATCCACGTATTAAGAAAACCTCAAGCAAACATGAAAGCTGTTCACTCTTAAATTATAAAATATGAATGTTGTCAGGGTTTGGGTAGAGGGATGAGGGAAGGACTCACTGATTCAGGAGATGGGCTTTTATTAATAAAATAAAACATAATTTGTTTGGGGGGGGGGGGGGGGGGGGGCTGCTTTTCGTGAAAAAGAACGCCACCAGATAGCGGCATAGCGCCAACTCACAGCATCGGATGTCCTGATCTTGGCAAGGCAAGATCAGGACAAGGCTGACATGACAGGATACATGCGATGTATGATGACGAACTGGCACGGGACCGCAAACACAAGGAGAATAAATAGGGAGCAAATGAGGAGGGTAACGAGGGAACACAGGTGGGGCAAATTAACCAATAATCATGTAACAAGATGGGTGGGGTCAAGACAATTGATATGAGAGCACATGGCACACAGGAAACAAAGACAAAAGCCATGTGCTCACACAAAACAAAAACACAAGCACATGGCCAGCAAAACAATCACAAGCTATGTGCTTGAACAAAACAAGACACAAACATGCAGCTAATGAGAATACTCATAAGCCGGTGTTCACACAAGACAAGACAGCACGCAGCCAGCGAAAACCAAGCTGCGTGCTACACAGCACCAGACAAAACAGGACATGAAAGCACGCAGCCAATAACACGAGCTGTGTGCAACAACAACACAAGACAACAAGAAAAGCACGTGGCCGAACACAAACCGCGTGCTACACAAAACACAACACAACGTGAACAGAAGAGTGCATGGCCGAGCAAACACGAGACCGCACGCTCCCACAACAAGACAAAACATGGAGCGCGAGTGTCTGGACCCCGACACGAAACCGAAACTCAACAAGACATGAGTGCCGGGATCCGAACACCACGCTCCAACATGAAACAAGGAAACAGGACACGCAGACGAGAGCACGGCTCGAGCACTCTCGAAGCTACACACTCACATAAAAACAAGACGGGAGTGTCAGGGCTCTGTCACAAAACCATGAATAACACTAGACCGAAGTGACAGAACCCTGACAAATGTATGCTTGAATGTATTTGTGCATGTGAATGTGTTTGTATTTCAATGTATTTGGACATTTTCTGGTTGTAAAATGCTAGTTTAACATGTTTCTAGTCTATATGATGGACTGCTATACATCTGTGATACTACACTTGCGAGAAATGTGAGGGGAACCGACTCCAAAAAATGACCTTGGCAGCACTTAGTTAAAATTAATTACAGAAATCCCTAAGAAAAGAGAAGTAAATTTTGAAAAAATGTCTTGGTCTGTTATTCATTTGTAGATGTCACTTGGTTTAATTAGTTTTTAATTTGTCTTTAAAAAAAGGTCAATTAAAAAGATAAATTAGCATGCCACTATCAATGCCAGGGTCAAGGGTTCTATAAACCGCGTAAACTTCAATTAAGTGTAAGTCACGTAGATAACATCTGCCAAATGTCCAAATGGTTGTGCTTTTTCTCATAAGTTCTTAGTGGATCTGTTGCAACATCTCTTGAGCATACTTTTCAATAAGACTCAGTTGTCAGGTTTCTTTTTCTTTCAGTTACAGCGTATCTCATAATATTGCCTAGTTGTACCTGTCTCATGCTCTGCTCCTCTGCTTTTGATCTAGCTGCACTGAGTTTCCCTAAGCAGAATTCCCAGAATTTTATATGCAGAGACAGATAACATCAATACATATCATGCTAGAACTTTGTGTATGTGTCTGTGGTTTACAGATAAAGAGGTGTAGCTGAAGCGTCTGTAACTGCCATGACTGTTACCTCTTATCACACTGATAGCACCTGTGACAATGGAAATGCTTCTGCCGCTGAGTATAGATGTGGAACTCGGTTTCCACTTTTCCATTGAGTTCTTCAGACAGACTAAGGGCATTTACTTGCAATTTAAAAGTTCTATTTCAGTCACTCTAAAGCATATAATTTGTATTTTTTAAATGTTAGCCTCAAAAACGAACAGTAATGTGTTGTGCATACACTACCATTTCGGGTTGGTAAGAGTTTGTAATGTTTTTAAAAGAAGTCTCCTGTGGTCACCAAGGCTGCATTTATTTGATCAGTAAAAACAGTGATATTGTGAAATATTATTACAATTTCAAGTAACTTTTTTCTAGTTTAATATATTTCTAATGTAATTTATTCCTGTGATGGCAAAGCAGAATTTTCAGCAGCCATTACTCCAGTGTTCAGTGTCACATGATCTTTCTGAGATCATTCTAATGTGCTGATTTAGTGCTCAAGAAACTTTTCTTATTGTCATGTTTAAAAATGGTTGTGCTGATTGATATTTTTGTGGAAATGGTGATGCATTTTTTCATTAGGATTCTGTGATGAATAGAAAGTAAAAAAAAAAAAGCATTTATTTGAAATAGAAATCTTTTTTGTCTTTAATGTCACTTTTCAACAACTTAATGCATCCCTGCTGAATTGTAAATGTATTATCAAAAAAGAAAATCTTGCTGACCCCAAATATTTGAATGGCTGCGTAAATCTGTACGAGTGGTGGATATGGACATCATTCATTGGTGCACTGCATTTTGAGTCCAGTTGCAATGGTTCACATGGCAGTGCACAGCTGTCTAGCGAGTGAGTCATTCTCCCTTCATGGTCTGAGCTGAGGATATAACGTGTTCATTCCAAAAGAACTTTGTTTTGGCCATGGATGCCAGAACAGCCAGAGCCAGAAAAGTTGGTTTTACTTTTTTGTCCATTCAATTTGTGCAAGATATTTAATGTTTGAGACATGGATCTATAAGTTGAGCTGTTTCAGCACAGACCACTGAATGACATGGTACTTTTGCACAACTGCTCTTGAAGCCCTATTTAACACACTGTTAGGCTGTGAGAATGGGCTGTCAACTTGGGAGGCCGTGACCTCTTGAATACCATCAGCTCGTTCTGCTCATCAGGACTCGCTCAACAAGCCTTTATATAAAAGTCTTTATCATCATCCTCATCCTGAACACAGTGAGATTTTCTAGGAGTCCTGTAATTGTTTGCACATCTCCCTAGAGCATTGTGGTTATTTTTTGGGCTATTGTAATCTCTTTTATAATATTCCTGAGAGGCTTTCCTGCATTTGGCGTAGAACCTGTACACCAACTTGGTTTGGTAAGGACATCAGAATACTAAATCCTTCAGCTTTCGCTAGGACATGAATTCAATCTCAGTGTGTGATGGGTTCTTTTGATAGACTCCCCCTGATAGTATAGAGACATCAATGAATAAATGTACTAATACACTAATGCTGTCTGAGCGGTCATTGTAAGGACATTTCCCAGTCGTATGTGGCTTCTGTATACTCTTGTCTATGAGAACATCCATTCCTGGGTTCTGAGGACACTTAGTAGACATGTTCACTATCATCTTCAGGGTCATCTTTGGTCTGTGAGTATTCCTTACATGTATTAAAGGGGTCATATTATGTTGCTAAAAAGAATATTATTTTGTGTATTTGGTGTAATGAAATGTGTTTATGTGGTTTAATGTTCAAAAAACACATTATTTTCCACATACTGTACATTATTGTTTCTCCTCTATGCCCTGCCTTTCTGAAACGCGCCGATTTTTACAAAGCTCATCGGTCTGAAAAGCGAGGTGTGCTCTGATTGGCCAGCTATCCAGTGCGTTGTGATTGGCCGAATACCTCAAGCGTGTGACGGAAATGTTACGTCCCTACCATACTGTGATACCGTGTGAGCGTTTTGAGCGACGAGACAAAAACATTAAAACCCATTGTAAACGAGGCAGTTGTTGCATCCAGTGGGGACGGATTATAATGACATATACTGTCTTTTTACACATTGCATCGTGCCGCATAAACATAAAACCATGCCTGCACTTGTGATCGGAGAAATTACAAACAACAAGCGCTACTCTACACTGCTCAAAACTCGCGTTTAAATCGTCAGTGGCAAATTCTTTAATATAAAAAACTTACTTACAGGCTGTGAGTCAGAACAGCCTGCATTGTAGTCTACCAGGATCAGGAAACAGTCCTCCATAAAATGTGCTGCACACATCTGAATATTTGGGTTGAACTGTTCTGGAACAGTGTTGTAAATACAACTTAACCACTGATTTCTAGTTGTGTCCTCTTTTGGAAGGCCAAACAAAGTAGTTTCGCTTTCAGGCCGGTGGGGCTAGAGTGAGCGGAGGCCAGCGGGGCTAGAGTGAGAGGCGGCCGGCGGATTCGACAAAAGAGCGTCCGGCGGGCTTGCGGCAACCACATGTGACAACCCCGGGCTGGACTCGGTGAAAGCCGATCTGGCGATCCACAGCGCAAAGTTGATCTATTTCCTCAGCGACCAGCACAGATCAGCTCCAGGCATGACAAAGCGGATATCGTCCTCTTTTGGAAGACCAAACAAAGTAGTTTCGCTTTCACAATGAAACACAGCGTCTTCACGACATGGCGGCAGCAACAATACTACAGCGAGAATAAAAGTTACGCCTTCTTTCTTTGCATGAACATTTGGGCGGTGTTATGCAAATCTTCCCACATCGTGACGTAGACATGTGGGGGCGTGTTAGAACGAGCCGTTTTAGGTAGGCGTGGCTGACTCTTAACTTTTATAAAGAATATCTCTTTGGATTTGAGACTTTAGTCTTTGCAACTTTACAGATCTTCTTTATGCACCAAGAGCTTGTAACACTTCAAAGAGAAAGGAAAAATTTTAATCGCATCATATGACCCCTTTAAGAGCACTGACCATAGTAATCTTTAAGTGCTTTGAGCGGAGTGTCAAAACCCACACTGCTTCCATCTTTTTCCCCTTTGGTTGCTTACTAGCCAAACAGATCACAACAAATATATTGCAATCCAGGCCTTATAGGACACTTATCAGTGACACTGAGCTCTTAAAATAATCACCAGTCTTACACTCACGTTCCTGTTGCTACTGATGGTCTGCAATTATTTTGTTAGTATATTGTTTGCTCATCTTTCTATTTACTGGTGTATTTATTGTCACATCACAATGAAATTACACATCTGTCACTTTACTGTCACCGTTCGCTCTGAATTCCTGCCACTTCATTCCTTTAGACACCCATTATAAATGAAATACCTTGACTTGAAAACACATTTTGGATCCCTCCTATTTGTGCCAGATATATTTTTTTTATTGGAAACTAGATGCATGGTAGTAACTAAAACAGTTTTGGTAACACTTTATTTTAAGGTGTCCTTGTTACACATGTTGTATGTACTTACTATTATAATAACAATAAATTATGCATAATTACATGCAAGTAACCCTAAGCCGAACCCTACACTTAACCCTAAACATATAGCAAGTATATGTAGTTAATTACTATACAGTACTTAAATGTATAATTACACTGTAACTGTCACGAATCCGGTCCATGAACTTCCATCTGCTAGCCATCAGAGGTCACCCTTTCCAATTTCATTGACTCTCACACTACACACTGTTGCACATCACCCCGGACTACATATCCCATCATTCATTGCACTGATTGCACTCAGCACGGATTGCACACAGCTGTTAACACTGATTGCACCCAGCTGTTTCATATCACTCCCTCACTATTTAACACTCACTCTGATCCCTTCCCTCTGCCAAGTATTGTTTAGCGCAGGTGTGCCCAACCCTGCTTCTGGCGATCGACTGTCCTGCAAAGTTTAGCTCCAACTCTAATCAAAGACACCTGCCTTTAATTTTTAAGTGATCCTGAAGACCCTAATTAGTTGCATCAGGTGTGTTTGATTAGGGTTGGAGCTGAACTTTGCTGGACAGTCGATCGCCAGGAGCAGGGTTGGGCACCCCTGGTTTAGCGCATCTCTCTAGATAGCTACACAACAGAGCCCTCATTAGTTTCCCTGCCTTAGCCTTAGCCGTAGCCGAAGCCGTTTTCTCGGTTCCTGATCTTCGCCTGGTTTCCTGGATTTCTCCCTTTAGTCTTGTCCCTTCTGATTCTGTTCGCTGTTCATCGACCTACGCTAGCCCTAGGATTATTCTTGTGTCTTGCCCGCCTTATACCTGTCTGCCATTATCCGACCCATGCCTGTTTTATGACCACGTCTCTGTCTTCTCCTAATAAAAGCTTTGCATATGGATCCGCACGTCTCACGTCTCGTCAGCCCTGTAACAGTAACAAGGACACCTTAAAATAAAGTGTAACCACAATTTTTAATTCATCAAGTGAATTTAGGCATCACAATATTATAATGTACACTACAGTTTAAAAGAATGGATGTTTATTTCTAGATTTGTTAAACAATTACCAGTTCAAAATGACCAGATCAAAATTAGAAATTAGAGATGCATAATAGTCATTAATTATTTTCATGATATGATCAATATTACATTTTTACTTGATTTTATGAAAATACATTTAAAATGAAACTACAATTATTTAAAATTTATTAAGTGCGTATAGACATCATAATATTATAGCATGAAAAAAATAAATATTTGTTTTTAGATTTGTAGTATTTATGTAGTATTTCCTGATTTATTTCCTGTTTCTGCGGTCATGTTTTCATGTATTCTCTCTCAGTGATTGTGCCATGCTACTGAGTAATAGCTGGCACTGCACCCGGGATACACACACAAATGCACCCACACAGACATGTTGCCATCTGAATTTAAATGGTTTGTTGCATTGGGCTATCAATCAGACCATCTGTCCCTGTCCTCCCAGCCTTCATTAGTGGTTGTGCAGTGCATATGTCACACATCCAGCTGGCACCAACGCATGTTCATACACAGCTCCACCTTTGTCCACCTCGTGCAGTGCTTAGTTCTCAGCCAATAGCTGGCAGGAGTGCCAAGCAGAATTGCTCCATGTGAGTGTGAACTGAAGCCTGATTTAGTGTTTACAAAGTGTGTGTGTGAGCTGTTGTAATCTATTCTCAGATAGGATGTTGTATATCTGTTCTTACTGTTGTTGTCAGCAGCAGCATATCTGTTCAGATGTGGAGTGTTTGGATGTGTAATTGTTTTCTTTTTTGATTATGGCTGAAGATACGGTACGTATTGTTCTTTTAAGCATAAACCTTTAGTTTTGTGGCTTATAAAATTAGTATGATGTCTCTAACAGACCTATAAGATGATATTGTAATCTATTATTACATTCATAGTGTTGAGTGTATATGTGATTAATACAAGATAGAAAGCTCTATGGAATATATGTTTGTATTTTAATAAGTCCATTAAAGCATATAAAATTTTCAATCAGCACTCAACATTTCTTCAATATTTATGAATGATGATAAAGACTGATTTTACAATTATCCTAGAAACACTATACTGTTAAATCCATACATAATTCAGGGAATTTTTTTTGTGGTCCAATGCATTTAGTTTGAATAATTCATAACATTTAGGTTTTTGTAAGAATTGAAGAGCCAGTTATTTGTTGGTGGTGAAGTGGTCTGTGCTTAACTGAAAAGTCCAAATAATTACTTTCAAGGACATTAAAACGTCAAGAGACGAGTTTTGCAGTGTCACTTTTTTCATGAACTGACAGTTTGTTGAAACAGTTTGTTGAAACGTTTTATTTCTGCCTATATTTATTGAAACATATAACCCTCTATTTAAATATAACACACTATTTAACCTTAAAATGTGTTTTAATGTCACTGTTGATGAGGATTGTATGATCTTTGAATAAAATCGGTCTTAAATATTCATCAGTATATCTTTAGCTGGACTTCAGCACTACCTCTGCACAATTAAAGTGCATTAAGTACAAAATTAGTTGTTCCAATTTAGCAGTTTACCAGTTAAGTATACTAAAAGTATAATTGCAGGGCTTTTTTGTTAAGTACATAAATATGTAAATGTTTTTTGGTGTATACTTAGCATGAAATAAATGTATTTCAAATACATTTTAGTGTATTTATTTTTCGCTAGGGTCACTGCCTACATTTTTAATTAAGCCCTGTTGTGACATCATGCAACATTATGCATTATTTTATAGGTTTAGTAAGTTTGATTGCTTATCATTTGTAATTCAAGTACATTACAAATATGTAAAATAGATATGAATGTGCAGCATTAATGACATTGATAGAAAGGCCACTATGCTCATAGTGCCTTTCCTCAGTCAAACACTGAGATATTGTTATAACCTGTAAGCCAGTTTTCTACTCGTGAATAGAACATTTACTGTTTTTTATATGTTTTCTATAATTTTAAATGGGCATAAAAAGGTGTATTATTACTGAAATTCCCATTCAACCATGAATCAATGGTGTTCACAAGAACAGATGAGTAACTCTTAAGAATTTTGGAATATTATTTCAATTATTGCATTAATTAAAAAAAAAATTATGTCAAATGTTTAAAAACCTTTTGAATACCATTTATATAATAAATTCTTTGAGTACTTAGTCAAAGGTTTAATTTGGCTATAAACTGGAAATATATTAAATAAATATATGAAAGCCTAGAAAAGTTGCTTAATGTGCATTATGAACAAGAGAATCTAACTGTCACTGTGGTTTTTATAAAAATATATTTTTCTGTAGTTATAAATCAAGTTGACACCCGAGATGCTTCAGTAGATGCCGGATGTTGAGAGTGTTCTGCTGCGTGTCACATTGATAATGCAGTATGTTGCGTAAAAACAATGTGCTGTATTTGTTGAGTCACATCACAAGTGTTTCATGCCTTTGGCCATGCACTCGGGCCGCTGCTAGTTTCACTGGATGGACCACAGTTCAGACAAAATGTTCTGTACTACCCCTGAGCACTGTCTCCACTTCACAGCAACACATGCAGAGGCGATAATTTACTTGTGTGTATTGTGAAAGATGAGGCTGGTGCTGTGCAACTGAGAAGTTTGCACTGTGTATAATATGTGGCCTTTGCGGGTAGATCTTCTTGTAGATGAATGCAGAGTAATTAACGGAGCCAGAATGACTAGAACATTCTTTTACTAGTATTAGTCTCTTAGCATGGCTAGACGAAGCTGCTGAAAAGACCAGCTTTTGTGATAGATGGGGAGGAAGGCATAATCAGATGACATTTTGCCATTATGTGAATATTAACATTGGTGATAGATTAACACAACAGATCAGGTCTTGGATAGTTAGTTTCATTGGTTAGGTATATGCTATTATGCTGCATCATTTTCCATTGACCACCTTTTAAAATAGCTGTTTTGATAAAAAAAAAAAAAATGTACAGCCAGGTCAAATATAAATGCAAGATATTTAGTTGTTTCATGTTTATTTTATATATTTACTTATCTTTGCTCATAACAGTGCATATGAACAAAGATTAGTGGTCAAACATTTTTAGAGAATTTTGAGTAATATATTTATATGTTAAAAATTCCACAATTTTCCTCGTCTTATTAACGAAATATGAAGTATTATAAAAGTTAGTTAATTAGTGTTGTCAAACGATTAATCGCGATTAATCATATCCAAAATAAAAGTTTTTTTTTACATAATATATGTGTGTGTACTGTGTATATTTATTTTGTATATACTACACACACATACAATATATATATATTGAAAATATTTACATATATTTATATTCATATAATTTATATTATATATAAATATATTTAATATATAAACAACATATTTTTCTTAAATATATACTGTATGTGTGTGTATTTATATATACATAATAAATATACACAGTATACACACATATATTATGTAAACAATATTTTGGATGCGATTAATCGTTTGACAGCACTATAAAATATTATATAATAATAAATAAAATATTATAAAATGTGCATACATAAAAATGTGTATAGATTTAAATTGTCATACTGGTTCTGACTTGTTATGTTAGTTAGTGCTGGTTTGGTGCTGTTCACCAGCATAATTAGCAAGTGTTGCAGAATGACCAGTGCGATCTTTATGATGAAACGGGTTGAAATAACTGTAAGGAAGCCAGCATCCAAAACTAATCATATGACCTCTTTTGAGTGGAGTGTTTTATGGTTTTGCTACTTTGCTTTGGCAGATGCATACATAACTAGTGTCTCAATGGAAAATACTGTCTCTTCTATCTTCCATCTCTGTTTAGCACTCTCTTCATTTACAAAGGCAGAGTAACAGTGATGATTTGGTTGGATCTCTGCCATGCCCTGAGATTCCCCAACGAATTGATCTCAGAGGGAGTCCGCAGCAGCAGAGGTCCATCGGGGTGAGAAATCACCCCACAAACATTGCCATTTCACAAACTCAGCGTGGTCTCAGTAGGCTGGTGTGCATTTATGTGCACGCAAGAGAAATAGCCGCATTACAAAATGGACAGCATTTCATTTTAATGTGTGTTTTTACACACTTCAAGTGTGTGCTTAGAAGGATTTGTTATTTTTGTATATGCCCAGTGCCAAACTCTGCGTGTGAGACAGAAGTGGTTGGGAGGTAAATAATGTAAAGTCATCAAGGATCTCAGAAAACTTGGGAGACTTAGCCAAAACAAATTGGCTGAGAAATGATCATAAATGGCCTTGATGAGATTTAATTGGAGAGGACAGAGAAGCGCAGTGAAGGCGAGCTGGAGTGACTGTCTATTGAAGCGATCCTGCGTTCTCTGTCTAACTGTTAATGGCTGGTGAAAGTAGGACAGTGTTTCTGTTATTATGGCCCACAGATCTCTAATGCCTTTGATGCATTCATTGTGGGCAGCGGTTTTTTTTCTTTCTCTCAGATCTATACGCAGACACACGCATTTGTTCTCTCACTTACTAATAAGGTCTCATTTGGAATGGCGCTGGCCTTTTTGGAGCCAGGGGCTTAGTAGCCTTATTTTCACCTATAAACAGAGGTAGGCGATTGCACTCAGTGACTCAGGGACCCTACAGCTCTGGTTGTGCTGAACTTACTACGAGTCTCTCTCTGTCAGTCTGTGTTCTCTCTGTCAGTCTGTGTGCCTCAGAAGTCACTCTCTCACATATTTGTCTGCACACTTTGGCTTTCAGCCATCCAACAAGTATTATTGTGTTTTCCCTTCCTTCTTTTGTGTGCTAGCTGTGTGAGCTGCTTTTGCTTGCTAGCTTGTCTCTGTCTCTCCCTCTCTCTCTCACACACACACACACACACATCCAGGGATGCTGGAGGGTCAGCTTCCACTTTAATCTAGGAAATAATTCCATTTCCCATTAGCGTAATTAATTGGGAGAATTAATTGGGAGCTTACTGCAGCACGAAAATGTAGAGGACTAATGTGTGCTCAACGTGTTGTCTTACTCTGTGTGTGTGTGTGTGTGTGTGTGTGTGTGTGTGTGTGTAAGTGTACAGAGTGCTGAAATAGTGTCATGGCTGGCTGATTAGCATAGTCGTTATAAAATTATTGCCTCACGCTTGACATGACTTGACAACGTGGATAACTCTGTTCTGCAGGTTACTTTGAGTGTAAAGTAAATGGTGTTTACCAGTAATGTAGCTATCGCTAGCGGAGAGATAAACGCTAAACAAAACTAGAGACTAAACAGAAACACGGAATGGCTCCGTAAAACAGCTAAAACTTAGGGAGTGCTAAACGCAGAACAATACTCGGCAATCGGAGCAGGAACTGAGTGGGTGTTATGTAGTGTGTGTGATTGGTCTATGTGATTGGACGAGTGACCTCTGGTGGCGATCGGATAGAAGTCCACGGACCAGATTTGTGGCAGAGCCCCCCCCCCAAGGAGCGGCTTCCAGACACTCCAAACACTATACGATCCAGGAGGACGGTGGAGCGGAGGCGGAACGGGGGAGGGATGGAGGGCCAAGCTCACGTGGAAGTGGAGAGACCAGAGACTGAGGCAGGACTGGCGGAGCAGGGAGCCAGTGTGGAGTCGGCAGTACAGGTGGAGCTGAGGACCACCACAGCAGAGCAGACGGGACCGAAGATCCCCACGGCGGAGCAGAAGACCACCAGAGCAGAACAGACAGAGCAGAAGGCCTCCAGAGCGGGACAGAAGACCACCAGGCTGGAGTAGAGACACATGAGACACATGAGACAGACAGAGCATGTATGGCCTCAAGGGCCAAAGCAGGGAACACAAAAAGTTCATTAGCAGGCTCATTGACTGAATCTGAATGGACGGAAGGTTTAACAACAGACTCAACAGAAGCATTTAGACAGACAGACAGCTCAGATTTAGATTCCTTGACAGAGACACAGAGGGAAACTGGACTGGCTGGTAGTTCTTGGATGGTCTCTATGGCAGTGACAGAGTTGACGGGAAAGTCATGGGGTGCATTAATGGTCTCTGGGCTAGTGACAGGCAGGGTTAAGGGTTCAAAGGCAGGTTTTTGGGCTGTGACAGACAGTTCACAATCAACCCCCATGGCTGGTTCAGAACAGGATGAGAGTTCAGAGATGGCCTCCTCGGCCAGTTCAGAGCAGGATAAAAGTTCATAAATGGCCTCCATAGCCGTGACACGACAGGACGAGGATTCGCAGACGGCCTCCATAGCCATGACAGGACAGGCAAAGAGTTCACAAACGGCCTCCATAGCCGTGACAGGACAGG
>NW_015505697.1:608101-644823 GCF_001515645.1 Sinocyclocheilus grahami
CTCTCTCTCACACACACACACACACACATCCAGGGATGCTGGAGGGTCAGCTTCCACTTTAATCTAGGAAATAATTCCATTTCCCATTAGCGTAATTAATTGGGAGAATTAATTGGGAGCTTACTGCAGCACGAAAATGTAGAGGACTAATGTGTGCTCAACGTGTTGTCTTACTCTGTGTGTGTGTGTGTGTGTGTGTGTGTGTGTGTGTGTGTGTGTAAGTGTACAGAGTGCTGAAATAGTGTCATGGCTGGCTGATTAGCATAGTCGTTATAAAATTATTGCCTCACGCTTGACATGACTTGACAACGTGGATAACTCTGTTCTGCAGGTTACTTTGAGTGTAAAGTAAATGGTGTTTACCAGTAATGTAGCTATCGCTAGCGGAGAGATAAACGCTAAACAAAACTAGAGACTAAACAGAAACACGGAATGGCTCCGTAAAACAGCTAAAACTTAGGGAGTGCTAAACGCAGAACAATACTCGGCAATCGGAGCAGGAACTGAGTGGGTGTTATGTAGTGTGTGTGATTGGTCTATGTGATTGGACGAGTGACCTCTGGTGGCGATCGGATAGAAGTCCACGGACCAGATTTGTGGCAGAGCCCCCCCCCCAAGGAGCGGCTTCCAGACACTCCAAACACTATACGATCCAGGAGGACGGTGGAGCGGAGGCGGAACGGGGGAGGGATGGAGGGCCAAGCTCACGTGGAAGTGGAGAGACCAGAGACTGAGGCAGGACTGGCGGAGCAGGGAGCCAGTGTGGAGTCGGCAGTACAGGTGGAGCTGAGGACCACCACAGCAGAGCAGACGGGACCGAAGATCCCCACGGCGGAGCAGAAGACCACCAGAGCAGAACAGACAGAGCAGAAGGCCTCCAGAGCGGGACAGAAGACCACCAGGCTGGAGTAGAGACACATGAGACACATGAGACAGACAGAGCATGTATGGCCTCAAGGGCCAAAGCAGGGAACACAAAAAGTTCATTAGCAGGCTCATTGACTGAATCTGAATGGACGGAAGGTTTAACAACAGACTCAACAGAAGCATTTAGACAGACAGACAGCTCAGATTTAGATTCCTTGACAGAGACACAGAGGGAAACTGGACTGGCTGGTAGTTCTTGGATGGTCTCTATGGCAGTGACAGAGTTGACGGGAAAGTCATGGGGTGCATTAATGGTCTCTGGGCTAGTGACAGGCAGGGTTAAGGGTTCAAAGGCAGGTTTTTGGGCTGTGACAGACAGTTCACAATCAACCCCCATGGCTGGTTCAGAACAGGATGAGAGTTCAGAGATGGCCTCCTCGGCCAGTTCAGAGCAGGATAAAAGTTCATAAATGGCCTCCATAGCCGTGACACGACAGGACGAGGATTCGCAGACGGCCTCCATAGCCATGACAGGACAGGCAAAGAGTTCACAAACGGCCTCCATAGCCGTGACAGGACAGGACGAGAATTTGCAGATGGCCTCCATAGCCGTGACAGGACAGGACGAGAATTTGCAGACGGCCTCCATAGCCGTGACAGGACAGGCAAAGAGTTCACAGATGGCCTCCATAGCCGTGACAGGACAGGACGAGGATTCGCAGACGGATACTACTGACACCTCTGGAGGTTCTCTAGTGGATGCTGCCACCTCTGGAGGTTCTACACCAGTACCATCAGGAAATAGGGAGAGTTCATTAACGGTTCCTTCGACTATGACATGACCGGCTGAGAGTGCCTTGCTGGCCGCTGCCACCTCTGGAGAAGCTGCAGCGGGCGCCATCACCTCTGAGGAAACAGCAGCGAACTCCACTACCTTGGGAGGTTCTGCAGCATCAGGCGCCACCTCTGGAAACATCATAGTAGGCGCCGCTGTTTCAAGAGTCTCAGTGGTGGTGTATGCAGCCCATACACTCCATAAAGCGATCCCCATTATGGGAAGCGCTACAGACAGGGGAGTAGGTTCAGGAACAGGAGGGCTAGAGTGAGTGGGTTTGGGGATACCAGCTGTGCGTGCAGCCACCAATGGTGGGTCCTCCACGCTGGATGCCAGTCTGGGATACTGAGGAACAGTCCCTGAGGGTCTGGGTGCCACAGACAGGAAGTGACAGGACTCAGGGGTAAAACCGTATTTTTACAAAGTTACGAGAATACTTTTTGTCCCCAAAGAGAACAATAATAACATAATTTATTCAACAATTCTTCTCCCCGAGTTACCATCTTCTGCCATTTTGGAGAGTACCCCAGAACGTTATCAACGTAATCAGCGTTGTTTATGTTCAGCATGCACGCTTTCTGCTGAACGTAAACAACACTGATTACATTCTGGGGTACTCGGGGAGAAGAATTGCTTAATAAATTATGTTATTATTGTTTTCTTTGCACACAAAAAGTATTCTCATAGCTTCGTAAAATTACGGTTGAACCCCTGATGTCACATGGACTATTTTACCGATGTCATTACTATGTTTCTGTGCCTTGATCGTGGTAGTATCCTTGCTGTCTATGGAGGGTCAGAAAGCTCATGGATTTCATCAAAAATATCTTAATTTGTGTTCTGAAGATGAACAAAGGTCTTATGGGTTTGGAACGACATGAGGCTGAGTAATTAATGACAGAATTTTCATTTTCGGGTGAACTAACCCTTTAAGTTCATGATTCTTTTTTTACCTATTGTTAGAGTAATGTTATGCATTTCTACACCCAGAGAGAACATTTTCATTTCAGTTCAGTTCACCGACCTGCATCTCACCACCAAGTATAAACACTTTATACTCTATTCAGCTCCATCACAGAGTAGCTGTGGGTGTTGGTGAGCTCTAATCCAACTAATTTCAAGCTTTAGAGGCCATTCAGCCAGTTCAAAACTAATCTATTCTATTCTATTCTATTCTAAGATTTAAATTAAACTACACTTAACTATTGCCATACACTGAACACTTTCAATTAGTATATTTCCTACATTTGTATTTTTTATAGCACTTTTCACAATAAATTTCATTCTAAAGCAGTTTCACAAAGAATGTTGCCTTGGGCAACAATGGCAAGGAAAAATTCCATGTAGACATAACACTCAAACTATTTTGTACAAACTAAGTTGTTGTAAGGAAGGAGAGATGAACACTAAATTAATGCAGATTTGCTTTTATTATTTTTTTCAAAAGGGCTTATCGATAGATAAAGACCCCTCAGTTTAAAGACCCCTCTGCTTACCGCTTATAATGATTTGTGGCATTGTGGCAATACAAAAGCAATTAAAAGCAGCCATATTATTTTACCTTCATATTATGACATTTGGATTAAGTGGTTATATTTTAGTAAATAATATATAGGAATATATTTTCAAAATATCCCTCCCATATCAGGTCACTTATGTTTGTACTGTACTTTGTGTTGTATTCTAAGTAGCCTTTATGATCATGCAGATAATGCAGTTCCTTTCAGGTTACTTTCTGAAGTGGGGTTTTTTTTATTTACATTTTTTTATTACCTAAGATACATTAGGGGAAGAGTTTAAAGAATTCTACATTTTTAAAATAAAATCCTTGTTACTTAAATAGAATTTATATTGAATTAAATCATTTTTATTTGCCAAAATTGCTCTTTGAATCCAATAAAAAGGTGAAGTTGACTGTTATAAACCGTTTTTGCTTTCTTTTGGGTTTCTTTTTTTCATGCTGTCTGTTGTTCATCCGATATTGTAACATCAGCTCTTTCTTTCTTTCTCTCCCCCTCTCACACACTAATTAGAGAAGCCTGTATCCGTGGAGCTGAGCTGTGGTGCCGGACCTGTCCATGTGGTTCTGGAGCCTGATCACCCTCTGCTGCTGGAATGCCATCTGGGGGCCAGTGAGCCCCCCCTCAACGTGACCTGGCTGCGGGATGGGGCAGTTCTCTCAGAAAGCCAGACCATCCGGCCTTTGCCCAACAGATCTCTGCTCATCTCGCCCTCTTCCACGGATGGCCATGCTCCAGCGGGTGTGGAGGGTGGATACAGCTGCCTAAGTACCAGCTCGACAGGAGCCCTGACCAGCCGGGCTCTCACCCTGCATCTCGCCAGTGAGTATAAACACTTTCTACTCTGATTTATGTCCAACACACAGCAGCTGTGGGTCTAAGAGAGATCAAAGAACCCGATTCTTTCAAACTTTAGAGGCCAGCCAGTGTTCAAGTTTTTGGTTGTGTTTAATTCTGCATCATCTGGAAAGCATCACATTCTAATTACTGTGTACACATATCTGATAAACATCTGATAAAATATTATATTATACACTTAAAAAGTGGTGTTGACACGTATATTATATTGTATTAAGAATTAGGGTTATCCTCTATCTCTGGCCCTCTCTCTCTGCCGCATTCCACTTGGTTGTCTTTGCTTGGCTGGATCTGAGTGCTGCTCTCACCTGGTTAGCACAAGGACACGATTGTGCTTTTTCGTGCCATGTTGGTATTACATGGAAATTAGAAACATGTTCTCATTATTTATCATAAAGGGCAACAAAAGTAGTTAATGTTTTATTTCATTTTATTTTATTATATAAGGTGATATTTTTGTGGTGGGAAACAGTTGCTTCGCATGGTGGTGGGAAACTGTCATGTTGAAATGAAAAGTAGAAATTGAATTTGACGTCATACAAATAATGTATTGCATAAATAACATCAATACCCTAGTGAAAAAGAAATATACTGTATTTGTATACTATAAGTATAAGTATACTACAAATACATTTACATATACTTAATAAAAATACCCTGCAGTTGTACTTTTGGTATACTAAACTGGTATACTTAAACTAATTTTGTGCTTGATACACTTTAAATTGTGTGGATGTAGCGCTGAGGTCCAACTGAAGATATACAGTATTTAAGTATATTTGATTGTCCTAAAGTGGAACTATATTTCAGGTACACTTTAAATATCTTGCATTTAAAGACTGATGTTATTCATCAATCATACAGTCCTCATCAATAGTGACATTAAAACACATTTTCGGCTTAGTATTAAGAAATGTGCATTGTTCACAAGTAGTACTCCAAATAAAGCTTAATTACAATTTTTATATTAGTACGTCTCAAGCGATGTGTCAGTAAATATGTTAATAGATTAGAACTATACTTAGTATGAAATAAATGTATTTTAAATATATTACTTTTTTAATAGGGTAATCATCATAAAGGTTATTTTATTTAACATAAAAGGGTGTTTTTAACACACACTAATGGGGGCTTTTAACACAAAAAATTAAAATAAGTAAGAGATACTATAGATATATACATATAAAGACAGAAAGAAATTTCTTGACTGTACATTTTTGTCACAGTATTTTGAGAATGAACTAGACAGGGAGACAGTATTGGGATTGGAAACAGTCCAAACAGAGAGACCATTTCCTCCATTGAGAAATCAGTGCAGTGAAGGTCTCTACCAGGGGAGGGATGCGAGTACATGGTTTTGTAATTTACCCCCGGTTATCTGTCATCTGCATGACTGGGATCCTCGGTGCTGCAGCATGTGGAGGTGAGCTGCTCTGAGGAACAGTGACTCTCCGTAGCACTCACACGCTTACAGTTATCATGATAATAATCTTATTCATTATTACTCACTCTGTGGTGACAGTCACGGGGGAAGGGAGCCTCATTTAAACAGTTTTCAGTCCATATTCTACTTTTTTGTTGTTGTAAAGTGGCTTTTTCCCTCAGTGGCTGAATATTTCTCATTATTCCTGAATAGCTTTGTAATTTCAGATGCTTACAGCTACACATAACCATGCTGCTGGTGTGTGCTCCAGTAAATCTCCCATGTTTTTTTTTTGTAGAGTGTGTTTGCTTTAGACCTCATGCTGTGTACAAGTCAAAAATATCTAGTGTTAATGTTTAACAGGTCTCAGCCGAGCGGAGCTGTTATGTACACTGATGTGCTTCATGTGTGAGCTTGTTTAGGAACTTTTAGATTTGAACTGTCTGTCTATTGATGCCTGCTCCTCTGGGTGACCATAAATCAACTTCAGAGAAGCTTCAGTAGTCAGTAGTCTCTTGAAAATACATTGGTCCATTATAAATATTTGTATTCTTAATATGATTGAATAACCTAAATCAAAATATTTTTTATCGCTAGGTTGTCTTATGTGTAAATGCATCTCATTTAAAACCAAAGCTGTATTAAAATTCATTATAAATCTGGGTAGATGACATTTAGTGTCAGTTTTATGCTACACGATTTTGTTAGCGTAAGTATTGACAGTGTGGTTGTGAAGTTGAGATTATAGTAACACTTTCCAATAAGTTTGAATTTGTTAACATTAGGTAATGGATTTTGTATCATGAATTAACAATGAACAACGGGTTTTCTTGCATTTAATAATATAGGTTAATGTTAATTTATAAATATACCATTGTTTATTATTAATTCACATTTGTTTATAATACACACAACTAAAATTAATTTAAACATACAAATGATACAAATTGAAACCTATTAAAGTATGTCTAAAACATGCAAACTGAACCTTGCTGTTAGCAACATTTCTGGTTATATATTTGGTATTTGTATGAATAATGAAGTACGCTTGTTCTTGTGTGTGTGAGTTGTTCAGTGTTCTGTGGGGTTATGAGCAGTGTGAGTCTAGCAGATGTAGCAGATCAAAGTGAGAGTATTTTCAAAGCTCAGAGGCACCGGAGCAGAGGTCAGGGGCCCCGCTCGCCTTCCTCTACTCCCACCATGTGGATATATTGCTTGTGCTTATTCCGTGAAAAGTTATTGTGATGCATTCACTGATTCCCTTTTTTGATTTCTTGTTGCTTTCTTCTCGTTTTCTTTCTACCACACTCTCTTGCTTTCTCCATCTTTCTTCAGGCTTGTCCCGTTTTCTTCAGGATCCTGAACCTCAGGTTGTGCCAGTAGGTGGCACTGCCCGGTTTGAGTGCTATGTAGATGGCTTGCCCACCCCAAGTGTCACCTGGGAGAAGGACCAGGCGCCCCTACCTTCACCCACAGAACCTCTAGAACCATCCAGGTAGGATATCTTGGCTTGGGCTTTGGAATGTATGATTCCCTTTTCGACATACTTTATTCACATACAACATTGTTTACACAGAGCAAGTGTGAAGCTAGTCCAACATGGTCTGCACAATTATTTGAAAAATATAGACATTATTAATTATACATACACTACTGTTTTAAGGTTTGGGGTCTGTTAGATTTTTGTAATGTTTTTGAAAGTTTCTTATGTTGTGTTTATTAAATACAAAATACAGTAACATTGAGAAATATTGTAAATATTATTACAATTTAAAATAACCGCTTACTATTTGAATGTGTTTTAAAGTGTACGTTTTCAGCAGCCAATACTCCAGTCTTCAGAGTCACACGATCCTTCAGAAATCTTTTAAATATGCTGATTTGGTGCTTTTTAAACATTTATTATGATCAGTGTTGAAAACTGTTGTTCTATTACATATTTTTGTGGAAACTAAGATACATTTTTCAGGGTACTTTGATGTATACAAAGTTCAAAACAACAGCATTTATTTGAAATATGTAATTATTTATCTATGTATTGGTAACCAAGTAAAAATCTTTATTATTATTATTTTTTTATCAGTTTAATGCATCCTTGCTGAGTAAAATTATTATTTAAAAAAAATATATATATATTTTATTTGCAACGTGTCTTGCAGAAGTTGAACATTGCAATGATTACTGATGTGTCCACATATTCATGTTTTAAGTTTCACTTCATTTTAAGAAATGCTCAAAAATAAGTTTTAGAACCAAATTGAAAAACAACTGTGGTAATCTAGACTTAATTTTGAATTCATTAGGTATTGCATTGCTCACTTGCAATGTAGACTGTGTAAGATGGACAGGAAGGAGGAAACTTACAGTAACAGCTTTGGGATCAGATTTCACAACAAAATATGTATTTCAGGGCTGGGCGATATGGCAAAAATGTAAATCTCGATTTTTTCCAAAACGTTTGGCCGATTCTCAATTGGTCTCAATTGGTCTCGATTTTTAACTAGTCAACTTGTAAATGTAACTACAACATGATTCAAGTAACTTTTTCTTATTAACCTTCTAGCTGCAGAAAATTGTATTCCAAGTGCACCACACATGAAGTTGTCAGCATGATGTAAATGTTAAACAAATCATTTGCTATCTTTGAAGAAAAGATGGATGGATGAACTACAACTATATCTTGTACAAACTTGTCTTATACATATTATATGTTCAGAAATAATACATGGAAAATTCTCAAAAGTCAAGGTACCGTATTGACCCGAATATAAGACGATGTTTTTTTCTTGGAAATACATCTGACAAAACGCGGTCGTCTTATATTCAGGGTCTAGACTTTGACATGTCAATAATACACCCACAACAATAGGTGGCGCCAAATACGCATAAAACGAGTGTGCCATGAAATACGTAAATGCCTGTTGTAAAGATCGCGAACAAACTCCCGTTGTGATTTTAAAACGTAAGACAGTACCCAGATTTGAAGACTACAGTAAGATTTAACTTCTACTGTTAATAAGATTTTGGTAGGCTACTATTAGATGGATAGCCTAAATGTCCTAATTCAGATGGGCTACCTGTTTTTTTTTATTTTTTATGGTATATCAAAAAGTGTTTATTTTTTAAATGTGATCACATACAACATTGTTTACACAGAGCAAGTGTGAAGCTAGTCCAACATGGTCTGCACAATTATTTGAAAAATATAGACATTATTAATTATACATACACTACTGTTTTAAGGTTTGGGGTCTGTTAGATTTTTGTAATGTTTTTGAAAGTTTCTTATGTTGTGTTTATTAAATACAAAATACAGTAACATTGAGAAATATTGTAAATATTATTACAATTTAAAATAACCGCTTACTATTTGAATGTGTTTTAAAGTGTACGTTTTCAGCAGCCAATACTCCAGTCTTCAGAGTCACACGATCCTTCAGAAATCTTTTAAATATGCTGATTTGGTGCTTTTTAAACATTTATTATGATCAGTGTTGAAAACTGTTGTTCTATTACATATTTTTGTGGAAACTAAGATACATTTTTCAGGGTACTTTGATGTATACAAAGTTCAAAACAACAGCATTTATTTGAAATATGTAATTATTTATCTATGTATTGGTAACCAAGTAAAAATCTTTATTATTATTATTTTTTTATCAGTTTAATGCATCCTTGCTGAGTAAAATTATTATTTAAAAAAAATATATATATATTTTATTTGCAACGTGTCTTGCAGAAGTTGAACATTGCAATGATTACTGATGTGTCCACATATTCATGTTTTAAGTTTCACTTCATTTTAAGAAATGCTCAAAAATAAGTTTTAGAACCAAATTGAAAAACAACTGTGGTAATCTAGACTTAATTTTGAATTCATTAGGTATTGCATTGCTCACTTGCAATGTAGACTGTGTAAGATGGACAGGAAGGAGGAAACTTACAGTAACAGCTTTGGGATCAGATTTCACAACAAAATATGTATTTCAGGGCTGGGCGATATGGCAAAAATGTAAATCTCGATTTTTTCCAAAACGTTTGGCCGATTCTCAATTGGTCTCAATTGGTCTCGATTTTTAACTAGTCAACTTGTAAATGTAACTACAACATGATTCAAGTAACTTTTTCTTATTAACCTTCTAGCTGCAGAAAATTGTATTCCAAGTGCACCACACATGAAGTTGTCAGCATGATGTAAATGTTAAACAAATCATTTGCTATCTTTGAAGAAAAGATGGATGGATGAACTACAACTATATCTTGTACAAACTTGTCTTATACATATTATATGTTCAGAAATAATACATGGAAAATTCTCAAAAGTCAAGGTACCGTATTGACCCGAATATAAGACGATGTTTTTTTCTTGGAAATACATCTGACAAAACGCGGTCGTCTTATATTCAGGGTCTAGACTTTGACATGTCAATAATACACCCACAACAATAGGTGGCGCCAAATACGCATAAAACGAGTGTGCCATGAAATACGTAAATGCCTGTTGTAAAGATCGTGAACAAACTCCCGTTGTGATTTTAAAACGTAAGACAGTACCCAGATTTGAAGACTACAGTAAGATTTAACTTCTACTGTTAATAAGATTTTGGTAGGCTACTATTAGATGGATAGCCTAAATGTCCTAATTCAGATGGGCTACCTGTTTAGTTTTTTTAATGGTATATCAAAAAGTGTATATATTTTAAATGTGATTGTTGGTACATTTTACTAGTTTTTACCATACTTTCAAAACAAAAAATTAAAATAGGAAAAATATGCAATATGAAAATAATTGAAGACAAAATGAAGAGAAAAAACAGGATTTGGTTTTTAAAAAGCCTTTTTTTCAAAAGGTACATCTGGAAAAAGGGGGGTCGCCTTATATTCGGGCCAATACTGTAATTCAAATTCAAAATTACTGAAGGTATACACTAGTAGACTATAGATTAGACTATAAATGTTCTGTAAAAACAATGAACAGCAGCTTTCAGCCTGTCACCATGATGCAAACATGAAATATCAGACATACAGTAGTAGTTACAGTTTTTTTTTTCTCTCGATTGCGCTGTTTTTCATTGTTTTTTCTATGTAAACATGGACGCGTTTGACTGTTGCGCTCGCGTCTCGCAGCATCTCATGCATGAAACTGTATTATAAAAATGTGGCACTCAAGTTAAAAGTTCAACTCCCATCTTCTTGCATTGTTTCCCTATTCCACTTCTAACTTTTGGTAATATTTCTATTCAAAATGACGATTCCTCGATTTCTAAAAAATAAAATCGTGGCAAAACATTAAATTTGAATTAATCAATAAAATCAGAAAAATCGCCCAGCCCTAATTTCAATGTAAATTCCATTTTTAAATTCCATTGTTAATCTAAATGAATAACCATTATTATATTATAAAAATGTCATGCATGCAGCCCTATCTTAAAATAAGTTATTACGGCACAACACTTACAAAATTACCAGGTAGTTTTGTAGTACTGTAACTGTATTACTGATATTAGAATTCCCAGAACTTGTCTGATTCATTAAAACTCTATCTATCCTTACAGATAATGGCTTGCGGTCAAGTTAGAAGCTGCCCAGCTCCTCCAATTATGTGTATTGTCTAGAGAATACTTGTGGTGTGCCTAGTGGTGGAAACTCATTAGACATAGTGTCTGTGAGTGCAGTTCTGTAGTGTGTGTCTCCTGAAGGGAACATAATGTTGCTTCAGTTGACAACCTCTGCTGATGACGTAGTAAATTATAACTAATGGTACATTTTACACACATCACATTTTTGGTTAAAAAAAATCACATTGTATTTTTATTTGTTACAGCATCTTTTAGACTAATATCAAAATATCACTATGAATAAATGTATATAATTGAATATCAAAGTATGTGTTTCATCTAGATATTTTCATTTAAGTTCATTTATATGCTTTAGTCATTCATTTTAATACATTTGACTATCATTTTATCCAACTCAGCATAATGGCTACTAAAATAATCTATTGAATAAATATTTGGTATGCCTATAGATTTTCAATTCATTTGATTATTTTGTGTGTTTGAAAAGATATCAAATTACAAATAGTTTGAAACAAGCTAGCCAAACACAGTGAATTCATGTTACGGTATTGCCACACTTGGAAAATGGTAAACAACTATGGAAGAAAAATAATGCCATATGTCTTTGAAACAAAAAAGCACATTGAATAGCACGAACTGATAAAACAATCCATTGCAATGCATTGCATTAACAGTGCTTGCATTTTAATGCCTTGTATTTCCAGGGCTTGCATTTTTAGGTCCTGAAATTTAACATAGTTGTCTATTTAAGCTGTGAATATTTCAATTCAAAATATTTCACACATTTTCATAATTAAAAATGCAATAATTCATATTCACCTTCCAGAATTCAATTCCAAAATATTCAACCTGTTTAAAAATACGATATATAATATTCGACAGGCAAATTTCGGTCCATTTTATTTCACTTTCCAAATTCGCTTGTACAAATTCAGTGGTTAAAATTCAGCAGAAAATTCGGCATTGCACATCCGGGAGCTGCAGGAATAGCAGTAGAGCACCGATGCACGATCTCCAGCTGCTGTCAGTCGGATCAGATCAATGCTCTCCTTCCGCAAGAGATAACAAGTGATTCCGGTCACAAGTTTGGTGTTGCAGAGGGTTCTGCTCCCTGCCAGTGGAAATGCAAGCTGGTTCTGAACGAGTGCCACTCTTGGTCGAGCACTGGCTCCAGCCCCAGTGAAAAAGCTGTAGCCACATAATATTATTATATTACTCATTAATTGTGTCTGTTTTGCCTTGTATATGAATGTTATTCATCAAAGGTTTTCTTTGTACAAAATAGTACTTTACAGCTTTTTTTCAGGTTTTTTAAGGGCAGGCTTGATATTTTCAAGAGTTAATGCTTAGGAAAATGTGTAAAGCAAAAAAGGACAGATATTTTGAAATGTCAAATAAGGATGCAGAGAATTTTATGAAAATGTCTCCTGATTGCATCATTTAGAGATTTCATCATCCACTTCAATTTCTGTTGAGGAATCCACTGAGAAATATTTCTCTGCATATGACAGCAACTGTGCAATGATGTACATCAAATGTCATCAAATTGAGTTTTGAGTTACATTTTTTATTTCCTTTCTGTTTTAATTGGATGAGACAATGGATAATGGAGAGGAAAGCAAAGATAGAGGGGAAACTGGATTGAGACATGACCCAAGCCGAGCCTGAACCAAGCTCCCCACAAACACTAGCCTCTTTGCTGTTGCTTCAACCAAATATAGATCTCTGCAGTCGGCTGGGGGCGTTACCTAATCAATTTGTAGACGTTTTTCAACTGTTTTACCCGAGTTGCTCTAACTCACTGGGGGTGGACCTTCATGATTTTATCCAGTCAGGTAAAGTGGTTTATAAACACCCACTGATTGGGAAACACCATTTTTGTCCTGCAGAGACTCAATTCTAAACTAAAATGGAGTATGAAAAGTTTGCGTGGAGCTGGTTTGTGTAGTCGCGTCATTCAAAATTCTGGTTCATAAAAGCTAAAAAATTAAAGTACACTACTGTTCCAAAGTTTGGGGTCAGTGGAATTTTGATTTTAAAATGAATACTTTTTTTTTTCAGTAATGATATGTTAAATCGATCAAAAGTAAAAGTAAAAAGTAATAAAAAAAGACTATCGTTACGAAAGATTTTAATTAAAAGTAAATGCTGTTTTTTAACCTTCTATTCATCAGTGAATCCTAAAAAACGATCATGGTTTCTACAAAAATATTAACAAGAACTGCTGTTTTTAATATTGATAATAATAAGAAATGTTTCTTGAGCGCCAAATCTGCATATTAGAATGATCTGTGAATATTCCTGCGACACTGAAGACTGGAGTAATGTTTGCTGAAAATTCAGCTTTGCCATCACAGGAATAAATTACATTTTAAAGTATATTCAAATAGAAAAATTATTTTAAATTGTAATAATATTTTACAATAATAATTTTTAATCTGATCAAATAAATGCAGCCATGGTGGCCTTTAGAGACTAGTAGTGTATTTAAACTTTGAATTAAATAATCTTTTACATTCTATTGGAGATTTTGAATGACTCTCTTCGACACTATTTTACAGACAGCTAGCCAGATGTTTTTACCCTTACCAATCTGTTTATCTGCTCATATTTTAGATATGAGCTTGTGAATTAAGGTTGTATGCACAGCAGAGGTAGTAGAGGTTCTAGTAGTCTTGAGAAATTTGTCACTGCATCTTCACATGAAGTCTCTGACCTCTTACAGTGCTTTTGTCTCAAGCAGTTTGGAATTACAAATGAGATCCAACTTAAAAAGCGAGACAGATTGTTGGAAAACGTGCCTCCGAGATTATTCCCTGTCTGCTTTGGAAGCTTCCTTTTGTGTCCGTAAAAAGTGTCTTTTGTATTCACAGCCCCTCTCCATATTAATGAGAACACGCTTGCACATTAGCCATGCATTAATACATGCTGTTGTGTTCTGGCGGCTGCTGCAGTCACTCTCTCATTTACATCCCGAGCGCAGCTGAGGCGGTGCCGTGCCGCTGGAGGTGTAGCTCTGGTGTGGACGTGTCCTCAGCTGAACTCTCTCAGCACCAATGAATTTTACAATAGCGAGTCACACGCACCCGATTTCAACCAGTTCGCACTCATAGGTGGACGAATTCACCCAACCTTGGTCTTTGTGGCCTTTCTGCCGGAATGTCTAGCTCTTGGGGATGAGTCTACAAGATTAATGGTGTATAGTATCGGTCCTAAATGAAAAGGGGATTTGAAAGCGGTCTCTGGGGAGATAGATGACTATGGAATGAATATTAGTGCAATCTAACCTCGCCACCACATACAGAGAGAGAAAGAGCAAGTGAAAGAGAGGAATTGACTTTTGAAGATACAAGCTGCCATATTGGTTTGTTCTCCTACATCTGTAGACTAGACTCTTTTCTCTGCTATTTTTCACTCCCCCGCTATGTTATTTCTGCAGTATGGTTCGTGTATCGTGCCTCTTTATATGTTGCTCTAAACTGTATAGCGCTTCGCGCCAGAATGTATAGCAGACTGCTAGCCTCCTAAGGCTTAAAAGTAGCTTTAGTTTAGAAGAACAGCAAATAAATGCACACATATTGATGTTTTCGGGTGATTTAGCAATGCTAATCTAATCTCTTTCTCTCTCACGCAGGTACATATCTCTTCCTAATGGGGTGCTGCAGATTTTAGGGGTCACTAAAGAAGACAAAGGCTTGTACCGTTGCGTGGCCTTCAACTCTGCCCGCAAGCGCTTCAGCCAAGAGGCTTCGCTCACAGTTAGCCCAGGTATAACACAAAGACCTGTTCCCAATTACCCCATCATAAATGACCTTTGATTTTTTCACGATCCATACCTCACATATAAGCTCCATTCACCTCATCTCTCTGACTCACACAGCAATGGACGTTCAGAAGTCAGTGATTATTCAGAGTTCAGTTCAGTTCAGTCTGTTGGAATTGAACGGTATGTTTTGCTATCCAGGTGCACCGGATGAAAAAAAATCTATAGAAAAATGGGTATTGACTTTTTTCCAGTTAAGTTTAGACATTTCCTTCAGCTCTTAAACACAACAGTGCAATGTGTAATTTAAATCACCTGTGAAAAATCAATACAGAACATTCTTAACATTAACACAATACACTGCACCATATTTTTCTTAGAGTGTAGTCTTTTTGTATGTGAAATGAACTTTGCTGGTTTGCCAATGTAGTTTTTAACTGCCTGTTAATCTGTTAAAGGGGCAGTTCACCCAAAAATAAAAATGGTCTATAACTACTTACTCTCATGTCGTTCCAAATCCATAAGACCTTCGTTCATCTTCGGAACACTAATTAAGATATTTTTGTTGAATTCCGAGAGCTCTCTGACCCTCCACAGACAGCAATGCAACTGCAATGTTCCCAGATCCAGAAACGTAGTAAGGACATCGGTAAAATAGTCTGTGTGACATCAGGGGTTCAACCGTAATTTTACAAAGCGACGAGAATACTTTGTGCGCAAAAACAAAAGTAACGATTTTATTCACCAATTTTTCTCCTCATCCCGTCGGGTTTGGAACGACATGAGGGTGAGTAATTAATGACAGAATTTTAATTTTTGGGTGAACTATCCCTTTAATATCAGACTGAAATCAGATCAGAAACCTTGTTTAAAGTAAAGCCTTTAAGATGGACTTGCAATGTGGCAGTGGCATTTTACTTGTATCATTGTTTACCAATGATAATATCTATTCTACTCCCCCCACCCCCAATCCACTTGGCTGACGTCACACATCAGTCACAACATAAGGTGGTAATATACGCTCACAATGTGCTGTAATGCTACCAAAATGTCATGATTCAAACCTTTATCTCCATATGGAAATCTCTGCTGGCCAGACAGTGATTCATCTTTTCTGAATCATTAAAATATTGGTGTCCGGGATACCTTAAGCTTGGAAACTGTAGTGTACATCATGAGTTTTTAAAAGCTTACCATAAATGTTGCTGTTGTGTCACGGTTCTGTCAGAGAGAGAGTGACCCAGATGCAGAATGATCAAGGGAGTGCGGTTTATTGACAAGACAAGGATTATCAGGGCACATGTGAGAGTCCAAACAATAGGAAAGGGCAGTCCGCTAGTCCCTGGTCAGGCCTGGACAAAGTTCTGCTGGAGAACAAAGGAGATAGAGCAGCCCCAGTCAATGAGAACACTGGATCTCAGGCAGCAGCTTGAGAATCCAGGGCTTGATACTTTGAGCTGTAGTGATACCAGTCCAGTCAGATAGCCAGGTCTTGAGAACAGCAGCCAGGAGGGATTCAGGACACAGAACTGGAACCAACACAAGACATAACACGACACACAAGACAAGGCCACAAGAGAGAACAGGCAGCAGCAAAATAACACACCGACTACGAGGAACAGGTGGACATAATCAAGTTAACGAGGACTAGACTAGGACTAAACAAGGGGGCGTGGCAGAGGGAAACAAGGGGGCATGACGAGAGGAGCACATGGCCAACATAAATAAAGACAAAGCCATGTGCTCAGACTCAAGACAAACAAGGAAATGCTAAACAAAGACAGAACAGACATGACTGTCAGGGCGGGACCCTGACATGTTGAGCTAGTATTCCCAATTGAAAGAGTGGAGGCCGGAAACAGCATTCATTACATGGCAGGTTAACAAGCAGATTGCTTTACTGTGATGAATGACCAGATTTCTAAACACTGAATTGTCCTGATCTGTAAAAATAAATGGTTGTTGGTGCAAATTTTTGATTTTTGAATGAAAGTAACAGTATATTTTCATAAAACTCTGAGCAATTTTATATCAGAAGAATAATGGTAATGTGATTCCTTATGAAATGACCCCTTAAATTGTGAAAAATACCAGTTTTGTTGTTCTTCTCCAGTCTTTTTGTTTGAAGTAAAGTTTGAATATCTGCAGTGGCACTTTCAATGTTGTGTGTGTATGTGTGTGTGTGTGTGTGTGTATAAGTGTCCTCTGCAGAGGTGGTCTGTGTTGCAGGCAGAATTGATTTCCTGCTGTCCTTAAGGCTGCTTGGCTGATGAAATGGAGGGTGCAAAAGGAGGGATGGAAGAGAGGAATGAGATGAGGATCAAAGACAGAGAAAGCTAGAGAGATAAAGAACTAAATGAAATAAAAGGGAGTGTGGGAAGACGAGGGAGACAGATCGGTAATGCTATGAAGTCAGTCTCAGCCTCTAACCCTCTTCACACACACACCTCTGAATGACTTAAATGTCTATGCTGACCTTTGCTCATTTCCATTATGTTTCTGCGTTATCAGCCAGAGACCTCAATGATTTTCTGTGTGTGTGTGTGTGTGTGTGGTTTCCGTCTCACACATTCATCTTTTAAGCCATCTCTCTAATTGTTCCACATTCATCGTTCTCCCTCTTCTTCTCTTTTACTCCTATTTGCGCTTTCAACCCTTTTATTTGTATCAGTTGCTTCATAAAGCTTCTTCTCTCTCTTTATGGAGGAAAACAAAATTACTTTAGTGGTGAAAGATGTTGAAAGGGACTTCTATGTGAGCTGCTCTTCATGCATTGCTGAAGTTTGAACAATGTTTTTTGTCTGTGGAATTTCCTCAAAATTTGGTTAATAGGACTGCACCTTTACAAATAGAGATGGAATGAGAGAAAGAAAAGTAGAATGAGAAAAAAGGAGAAGTTATAGATTCACTGAACACAATTGCTATTTATTCGTTTATTTATCTGTCTGTCATCTTATTGTTTTTCTTTTATTATTAAATTGGCAAAGAATTGAAGAATCCCAAGCAGCTTTTCAATCATGACAGGAGAAGGACGTAGAGCAACACTGGCTGCTAGATGTGTTTTCACATCACTGTCTGCAAGTCTGTGACTAAATATGTATTATCCCAGTATGTTTTCTGTACGCTTTTCTTCACCATGGTGACCCTGTGTGTCTGCGTGTATATGTAGACATCTTATGTAATGAAAATGGCCTTTATTGTTACATAAACATTTCAGTCATTCATGTAAGTCGTTCTTATGTTACTTGTTGTCTAACTTACCTTTTAATGTATTGTTCTATTTTTACATACATCCTCTGCTTTGTTAATATGTAATATTTTCAGTAATGCCGATAAAATCATGCTGAATTGAGAGAAAGACAGATTAAAAGAGAGCAGTCTTCACCTTGAGGAAATCGTAGTTTTGCTTTGTGAATGCAATGCATCTTTTGCCCCTGAGACCAGACCGCTCAAGTACACAGTATCAGTCTTTATGAGTGTGTGCGAAGCAGGTATCTCATCTCACTGCAATGGGAAGCTGTAGTTTGGCTCATCAGCATTCTGCTTGATACTGAATATTTTGTTAAACACTCACTTAATCTTAAAAAAGCCTTATAAGCAAACTTTTGCTGTTCTTCAAGTGGGTCTTCGTGGTCTGCTGTTCTCAGTATCGGGTTTGTTTTAACCACAGGTACACGTTCACTGGTGTACCTGCTTAAATACAGAAACACACACTCACATTGCTTTTACACGGTGCACCCTGTAGCCTCAGAAATCTGACCTATTTTAAATCCCTGTGCTCTCCTGCCTATGTGATTGCTGCTGTATGTAATCAGAGTGATTCATTTATGACCGTCATACTGTATCCATAGCTGCACACTTATGTTTTACTTCATTATGATCTGTGGGTGTCTACTGAATTCATATGGGCTCTTATGAGGCCACAGGAACAGGCCTTTACCACTGAATCTATAGTTTATAGTCAAATTGTATTTATAGACCACATTGAAACACAATCATTGTCGACCCAAAGTGTATATACTGAATATATACAGTGGGTACGGAAAGTATTCAGACGCCCTTAAATTTTTCACTCTTTGTTATATTGCAGCCATTTGCGAGTCGGAGAGCCTAGTAAGTTCAAACCCCGACAGGTTCAAAATCTTTAAACAAGCATTACTGTTCCTTTGAATAAAGCACTTGAACCCCTGGTTGATTAGCAGACGTTGTGCTTGTAATACGTGCATTGTTGTATTGGATAAAAGTGTCAGCTGAATGACCGAAATGTAATTAGTGCTGTGTTCACTGTCAACTTTTGAGTGCTTACATAGGAAAATGTAAATGAAGCACACAAATTGTGATTTATAGGTGAGCTTATATGTTTGGTTTATAGACACGTGGCTTTGCTGCAGACACCCCAACTACACACCCACCCTTCACCCCCACTGTTACTGCCTCCATCCAGGTTCATTACGGACCTCATTTTGTCCTCTTTCCCCCACAATAATGCCAATAACTGAGAGCATTATTCTCATTAGGTTTCATGAAAAATTAACAAGATGTTGTAAAAATTCATGAGGTGTCTTTTTTCTTTGTTTGAGCGCTAATATGGCAGCCGCAGACGGTCAGTGTCTAGGAATCGTTAATGCACGCTGTACCAAGTGCTCCAGTGCTGTACTGACCTCTGCTGGTTCATGATGTGCCTTGCACACCATTATAATTCAAAATTAGAAATTTGCATCATTTTTGACCCTCATGCTGCTTCAGACACAAAAGACTTCCTTTCTTTCTGGCATGGGTTACAGAATGAGAAATGTTATATAGACACTGCTGATGTTTGCATCCTTTATTGGAATATTAAAGCGGTAACACTTTATTTTAAGGTGTCCTTGTTACACGTTACATGTACTTATTATTATAAAAACAATAAATTATGCATAATTACATGCAAGTAATCCTAAACCACACCTTAATCCTAACCCTAACCCTAACCTTATAGTAAGTGCATGTAGTAGATTAATATTACTTAGTGCTTAAGTGAATAATTACACTGTAACAAGGACACCTTAAAATAAAGTGTAACCATTAAACCTATTCATTGTTTTTGCATTTGGAACAACATGAGGGTGAGTAATTGATGACAGAATTAAATGTTGTTATTTGTTTCTTTAAAAACTTAAAATTTTTGTTAATGTTTTTTAATTACATTTTTATTAATAGTACATGAGACTTGGATCCACCTAGTGACATGGTTACATCCTTAAAAAAGTCATATTTTTCATATTGACAGCTGTATACTTCAAATTTGAAATGTCCCTGCTTGCTCAGTCTTGATTAATCAATTTTTCATTTTCATTTTCATTTTTTGCCTTCTTTTTACACAACCACTCCTTTGGGATGCATAGATGGGAAGCCTATAGCTACAGATGTGGTTGTCTTGGCAACCAACCTAGTGATTCCTGACACCCGCAGTCACCATGCTGGAGTGTATGTGTGTCGTGCCAACAAACCCAAGACCAGAGATTTCGTCTCATCTCCCGCTGAACTTCGAGTTCTGGGTAATAGTGTGTTTTCCTTTTAATGGATCCTGCATATTCTGAATAAATACTGGATACATTACTGAGTGATTGTAAATGCAACAAAATATACAATGAGTCTTACTGATTCAGAATCAGTGATTCCAACATATGGGAAGCTGTATATCTTATTTATCAAGCACAAAAAAATTAATTGGCTTGTAGTTTTAATGGCTGTTAGGTTTTGAATATTTGTTCAAGAACTGTGTGGTTGCCAGTTTCTTTTCCCCTGCATTATAAAATATATGATAAAATCCCCTCGTCACCATGATTAAAATCAATAAGCTTTCTAGTAAAAAAAAAACAGATGGTTGCTGACCTGGCTGACTGGATGTAAAATTCATAGACGGTATATATAAATGGTATACATACATACATACACACACACACACACACACACCATGGTAGCAAAACCATTATGACAGTACTATTATTTATTAGTTTAGGTAGTACTTCTTGTATCTGTGTTTGTCCAAAACAGATGCAAATTTTAGCAAGGAAGAAGATACGCATACATACATATTGTCCATGTGCAATGAGAAAAAACAATAAATGGTCACTGGAAGAATCACAAGGATCTGAACTGCACATTTAAGTGATTCCATTGCTAAACGCTATCTAATGAGGTTGTTTGAACAACAGCTCCAACTGTGTGTTGTGGTCAGACCATAGAGGAACTTTGTGGCCATGCATACACTAAATGCAGTGCATACACTGACTGATCTTTTGATCTAGCTAGGTGCTTGGTAAATGAAGAAATTTCATAAGGAAAACTTATTTTAGAAGCAATCTCAACCAACAACATAAAACAGACAAGAAATGTTCTGCATGGAAGTATTGTATAATTATTCCTCCCAAAAATATGCTCCAACCTTTACAGCAAGAAGTTTTTTTTACGCACTAGGGGAGGCTTCATCTAATCGATGCCCATCTGTTTTGCAGGGGAAAAAAATAGTAGTAGATTTTATTTTTTTTTGTCCTTGAGAAATTATGTTAAAGTAAGTTTATAGCTTCCTGACATATTTGAGCCTACAATATGACTCATTTTAAGAGTGTAATGGAGTGGTTTTTACCCATTGGTTGATTTACACATGATTTCTGTAACACTTATTCTGTATCACCTGTAGTTAATACAATAGCTAATATGAACTTGCAATAAACAATAAATTAATCTTAGTGTTCATTTCTATATACACATTTTTTAAGTTTAACTTTTTAAGTTAACTTTAACATAAGTTAAAGGAATAGTTTACTCAAAAATTTCAATTAGCTGAAAATTCACTCGCCCTCAGGCCGTCCAAGATGTAGGTGAATTTGTTTCTTTATCTGAACAGATTTGGATGATTTCTGCAGTCAGAATATGAGTTCAAACATCTAATAAAAACAGAAATGGAGGAGTGGACTGAGTGTGGATTACTTGTAGATTATTGTGATGTATTTATCAGATGTTTGAACTCTCATTCTGACGGCACCCATTCACTGCAGAGGATCTATTGGTCAGCAAGTGATGTAATGGTAAATTTCTCCAAATCTATTCTGATGAACCAACTCATGTACATTTTGGATGGCCTGAGGGTGAGTAAATTTAAAATAGTACATTTATATTAACATTAACCTACATTTTTAAGTTGTAGCTCACGGTACCTAATGCATTAATAAGTTATATCTCCACTTTTCCCACTGTCTTTTTTTCCAATTCATTTTGCCCAGCTCCACCAGTCATCTTCCAGCCCCCAGAGGCGGTGTCCTTGTCCCGAGGGAATACAGCTCGGTTTGTGTGTAATAGTTCTGGTGACCCTCCCCCTGCTCTGCGCTGGCTGAAGAATGGTGAACCGGTCCAGTCTAATGCCCGGGTTAAGACTCAGAACCCTGGAGTTCTGCTCATCAACCAGCTGCGGCTGGATGATGCGGGATACTACCAGTGTATTGCTGCCAACAGCCTGGGCACCGCCTGTGCCACTGCCAAACTGTCCGTCATCGTGAGGGAGGGTCTGCCTAGCCCTCCTCGTCATGTGTCGGCCATACCCCACTCTAGCACTTCTGCCCTGCTCAACTGGGACCCACCTGAACATAATAGTGACCAGATCATTGGCTTTTCAGTACACTACCAATGCACAGCAGGTGAGAGAAAGTGTATTTTTATGTATTTAAAATTTCAGAACGGGGAGTAAAAAAATACCATTCTGTTGCCTAATGGTGAGATACTTTATAATGTTGTAACATATCAATTAATATTTATAAAATACTAATGCAAAATGCATAATGTATATTTAAAGGGTTAGTTCACCCAAAAAAACAACAAAATGTTGTCATTAATTACTCAATCTCATGTTGTTTCAACCCTGTTCATCTTCAGAACACAAATTGAGATATTGGTAATGAAATCCGAGAGCTTTCTGACCCTGCATAGACAGTAACGCAACTGGAATGTTCCCAGGCACAAAAACGTATTAAGGACATCTGTAAAACTGTCCATGTGACATAACCATAATTCTACGAAGCTTTGTGCTACTCTCGTTAATGGCGGAGTACGGTGACATGGAAGAGAAGAATTGTTGAATACAAATTTTTTTTTTATGCACACAAAAAGTATTCTTGTAGCTTCATTAAATTACGTTTGAACCACTGATGCTACATGGACTATTTTAACGATATCCTTACTACATTTCTGGGTCTAGGAACATTTCAGTTACATTACTGTCAATGCTTGGTCAGAAAGCTCTCAGATTTAATCAAAAATATCTTAATTTGTTAACAAAGGTCTTAAAGGTTTGGAAAGACACAAGGGTGAGTAATTAATGACAGAATTTTTGGTTGAACTAAACCCTTCAACTACACATTGCCATATAGTTAATAATTATACTAAGTTGAAGAACTAAAATGACTAAAACTATACTACAAATAAATTAAAACTTAATCGGAAAATAATAAAATAAAAATTACAAAAGCACAAAAAATAAACTGAAAACTGGAAATGTGATAATGAGTGAAATGTGAAATAAACTGATAAATGCTATAATGGTATAGAAATAATACTATAATAACACTGGTTTAATTTTAAAGAACGTTAATTTGTTCTTAAATTAAAAAAAAACTTTCTGTGAGCACTTTCCTGTTTTGTCCCTGTTTGACCTGCAGTGTTTCTCATTACACTGAGTGTAGCCAGCTTAAGTGGATCAGTCCACAGAGAAAAATCCTGTCTCATTACGTTACCGAAGCCAATCCACTTCATAGATTGTGGCTGTACAGAACCACAAGCCATATGTAAGCTCTGGCTGTTATTGATGGGGTCACGCTTCCTTCATTTAGAAACACATATACACAAGGACTGTCAGAAACAATATTTTGGCTACGATCAAATGTTTAAAAAGCAAATGCACTATTTATGTGTTGACAGGCTCAGACAACATGGAGTATCAGTTTGCGGTGAATAATGACACAACAGAGCTGCACGTAAAGGAGCTGCTCCCTCACACAGCCTACACCTTCTATGTAGTGGCCTACTCGCCCATGGGTGCCAGCCGCCCGTCACAGCCCGTTACAGTGGAGACGCTAGAGGACGGTGAGCACTGACTGGTGGGGAGAGGTCAGGTTTTAAAGAAATAGTTCACCAAAAAATGAAAACCTGGTCATCTTTTACTCACCCTCATGTCATTCCAAATCTGTATAAGTTTCTTTCTTATGTTGAACACAAAAGAAGATATTTAGAAAAATGTTGAAGTACCACACAGTTGTTGGTCTCCATTGACTTCCAAAGGGAAATAAATACTATGGAAGTCAATGGGGACCATCAATTGTTTGATTACCAGCATTCTTCAAAATACCTTCTTTTATGTTCAACATAAGATAGACTAAATGATGACAATTTTCATTTTTGGGTGAATTATTCCTTTAAATGCAAAGCAATGTGGATTGACTAATTGGCACAAAAGCACACTTGGTTTTCTGCCTTACTAAAGGTTCACAAGCTATGTTCAGAATAGCATGCTATACTTGTGCTATTTCTATGATATGTACTGTATGCTGTCTACAATCTGCATGGTTTATGCATGGAATACATGAACAGCTTATTAATAACTATTATGTAACACCTCACATACTGTAAATGCTGCATGCAATGTGCTAGAGTTAACCATTGTTTTTAGTGCAATTTTGATCGCAATGCTAGTAATTTGAAAGATGGAATCAAATATTCAGAGATGGAATGACAATGGCAAAATGGCAAACTCACAGCATTTCTGAAACGAACAGATTGCTATTTCATTTGTTGCTATCCACAATTTTTTTTAACATAAGAGAACGTAGCTGGCGCTGCCAATTTTTTATTGAATGTGCAAGATTTTCAATGCCAGCCACTTCCAATTATTTTAGCTGTACAAAAAACTGCCTGTTATGCTGCTTGATGTTGCAGACTCGTATTTGTATTTTAATTTATTTTTGTATTTTAAAATAATCGCAAATGCACTGGTTTGTAGTGAAAATAGTTTTACTGTTTGCTGCACTTTTTTATTCTTCTGGTTATTTACCTGTAGCACCTGATGAATAGGAAGCTTAGCACATTTACAGAAAATAGCCTAATTTTGTGTAGCAAAATGAGGTTGATATATAATAGCAATTTTCGTTCATATGGGTGCCCTCTGGTGGCCAGAGTAAAATAAATGACCTCTTTGTGCAATAGACACTAGGTGCATCCTAATGTGCATACTTTTGCACTATTCTGTGCCACTTTGAAGTTATAGTGATTTTGTGCTTCTTTGGGATGGCACAATAAAGCGATGTTCACTTGCAGAACGCAAGCTTCTAGAGGGCACATAAGTCTGAAGTAGTGAATTTAGTTAAAGGGGTGCAGAGCCAGTGGTGGTTTTGTAGGCAAACATCATTGCCTTGAATTTTATGCGAGCTGCTATTTTATACTCAGCTATAATTGATAAACAGAGTTGTGACTTGCATTCTTTTTGGCTCATTAAAAATGTATCTTGCTGCCACGTTCTGGATTAATTGTAAAGGTTTGATAGAACTGGCTGGAAGACCTGCCAAGAGAGCATTGCAATAGTCCAGCCTGGACAGAACAAGAGCTTGAACAAGGAGTTGTGAAGCATGTTCCGAAAGAAAGGGCCTGATCTAATAACCTTATAAAAGGAATACACTAGACGACAGAATACGTAGCGCATAGTATAAATGCATAGTATGTAGTACATCATTTAGGGCATGTTTTGTAAATCTTTGTTTGCTTTGTGTTCTCTGCAGTTCCCAGCGCTTCTCCACAGCTGTCCCTGCTGAGCACATCTCCCACTGACATCAGAGCCATGTGGCTGCCTCTGTCCTCACAGCTGAGCCGCGGAGCCATCACACGCTACCGCATTGACTACAGAGCGCTGGAGCAGGGTAAGACAGCGCCACCTACTGACCTTGTGTTCTTGGTAGCCCCATAAAGCCTGACATATGAATTAATAGTCAGACAAATGACATTTTTTGAAATGGAAGAATTTATTAAACGTTTACAAAAAATAGTAAAAAAAAAAAGGTTTGCATATGTGTTTTTGTTTAGTATCATATTTGATACATCAGGCTTTTATGGCTAATATAGCACAAAAAAAAACATAGACTTTGTTCAAAGGCCCAAAAATGCAATTTTGTGCAGCTGCTGATATATATATATATATATATATATATATATATATATTGCTTAGGTTTATGATCATATATTTTGTAGTGGGGGCACAGTAAAAAGACGTGTGTACCATGACCTTAAGGAGGCGTTTTTAGAATTAAGCTAATGCCGAGTTCACACTGCCCGATTTTAGCCCAATTTTTCACTCGCCGACAGGTTTTGCGAAATCGCAGACAAATGCCCGAGGCTCATTCACGCGAGTGACAATCACGCAGTGTGAATTATCAAAGATGCAATCTGAGGGAATATTTGCCTCTGATTATATCCGCAAAATATTTGGCATGCTAATCACAATCTCGCTGTGTGCAATGATTTCTGACTGAAAACTACATCGGCGATGACCTACAGCCAATGAGAGACCAAGATACAGGGCAGAGGGAAGTTCGGGGAGGAGTTATAGACCAGAATATCAGTATTTTAATAGATATATGAACAATTATATCATACAGAAACAAGCACAAACATTTGCTTGACCAGCCAAAACATCAGCATAACATCAGCAGAACTACTGCAAAATTATTTACCTCCAGCTCTCTTTTGCAGAACACCCAATCCCTGTTCCCTGCATCTCCCTCCTGCATAATCTGTTTTTATTTTTCTCCTTGTAGCTGGAAATCAGCTCACAGACAATTTGCGGGCTATATATATATTTTTAAATAATTCCAGTCTCGCTCGAAAACTCCGGTCTGACGCACGCGGGTTCTCACGTTATTTCTTATCACTTCTCGCGTGTGTTTTGTTGTGAAATATAGTTTGCGAACCAGACAGAGCTGTCGGCGATTCTTCCTATTGTGAAGTCATGCAGTGTGTAACCTCCTGTCACCGATCCATCATGCAATGTGAACACAGCAGCAACTGAATGCTACCCCAGATAGTCATGCAGTGTGAAAACAACGGCGATCCGACAAGTTTGAAAATCGTGCTGTGTGAACTCGGCATAAAAGGCCTTTTACTTGCTAAAAAGCACAACCTATCAATCAGACGACAAAGGTATGTAGTAGATTGTATACAACAGGTATTTCAGCAAAGTTTTGATCATATTGAAAATTTGGAGGCCTTTGAAATTTGCATATAAAATATGATACAGTAGAATTTATAGGGTCAAGATGTGACCTTGACCTTGAAACATGATAAATACATGTTGGCTGCTGAATTCGTATGTGCATTATCTGTAGTCGCTAGTAGGGCAGCAGGCATGTCTGGGGTATTTTGAGCTGAATGACAAAGACATGGCTGATTGCTCCTGCTCTGTTAGAGCTCTGGATGCTTAATAAACAGCAATAAAGGTGGAACAAAAGACAGATTCGGTCTGATGGCCTGTGACGCAGACTGAGAGACAGAAGCAAACTCAATTCAGACATTCATTGTTCGTTCTTCTTTATCAGCCAGCTGCAGAAATTATTTTCACTGGCATACTTATTTTCTGGCACGTGTTTGTGTGTGTGTGCCCTCCAGTGGATCACATCTACTCTGTGGAAGTGGGTGGGAATGAGACGCAGGTGACTCTAAGGGATCTGAAACCAAATCAAACGTACCAGCTCCGGATTGTGGCGGGAACGCGGGCTGGGTTCAGTCAGTCTTCTGAGTGGGCCTCGCACCACACACCAAACCTTACTCAGGGTGAGTAAACACATAAACACGCACACATAAGCAAATGCACTATATGCACACTGATACCAGTTTCAACTCGCACAAGGTTAAACTTATATGCAGTGGTGCCTCTAAGGGGCGGCCGGTGGGCCGTTGATCCCCTAAAACAACACTGACCACCCCACTGGTCTCACAATCACCAAGATTGTATACATTTTTGGTTCACTTCAGATTTTCTAGTTATTTAAATAGTGATTTTCTAGTGATATCTACATGTACTGTATAATCAGACACGGTCCAAAAATGAAAAACTCAAGTAAGCATATGTCACCACATGCTTTATGCTAGTAATTTTTTGTTTGTAGTTTAGATCTTGTCTGTCCTGGAACAAAGTTCAAATCTATAGTCAAGTACAAAGTCCTAAATGCACTACTGTTTAACGCTGCATTTTATAAAAATCTGATAAAATAATTACAGTAAAAACTGTAATATTGTGAAATGTTATTACAAGATAAAAATGTAAATATAGTCTTGTGATGGTAAAGCTGAATTTTACTCCAGTCTTCAGTATGCTGCTTTGTTGCTCAAGAATAATTTCTTGTTATTATCAGTGTTGAAAACATTTGTGCTGCTTAATATTTTTGTGGAAATTGTCATATAGAAAGTTAAAAAAACTGCCACTTATTTAAAAATAAGAATCTTTTGTAACATTATAAATGTATTTGTTGTCCCTTTTGGTCAATATAATGTATCACTGCTAAATAAAAGTATTATTATTTTTTTTGCCAAAAACCATATTGTACCCAAACTCTTGAATGCTAATGGATGTTATGCTAATTTTAGTATAAAATCTGATAGTGAATATGTGTATCTTCTGTTCAATCCATAGCCATTTTGAATGATTGATTATTTAATTATATTTTTTAATTTTTTAATTCATATTATCTTAATTTTAATTATTTTAATTTTGTCTTAAAAATTTTAATCAAGTAAATTATTTTTAAGCTAAATTATTAGGACTTTCTCATTTTTAGCTGTTTCCCAAGGTCTATTCTTAAAGCTTGAACGGGAGGTTAAACGTAGGAAAATAAAATAAATCTAATAATTCTGATCCACATGAATTATTGTAGTTGAATAAGCTTGCAGGCTTCTTTTTTGGTTGTTTAAAATACTAGTTTAATTTGTATGCAATTTTCAGCATCCTTCATTAAAACTGTCCTGGAGGCGCCACTGCTTATGTACTGCCCTGCCAGCATGCTCACACAAAATACACACCGCCGTTCTCACTGTTGTCTCCCTCTGTTGTCTTTCCCAGTGCTCTTTGCTCCCACTGAGCTCAAAGTGAGAGCCAAAATGCATTCCCTCCATGTCACATGGCAGCCACCACCAAATCATACTCAGATCACCGGTTATAAGCTTTCCTGGCGGGAGTTGGATGGAGAGGAGCTGCCCAATGAGGAGAAGCCTATGATCAACGAGAGGATTCAACAGATCAAACTGAGGAAGAGAGTTAAACACCATGAGGTCACAGGCCTTGGTGAGAGCTGAGCAGTAACTTCATTCACATAAACTATACTCTCACACACAAATATACTTGAAACTGCATTTCTAATATAATAGCCACATTTACACAGCAGCTCCTTTGATGCTAAATGCAGGGACTGTATTTTTGGATGTGCTTAGTGGATAGTGACTCTCTGTCACTGTCAGCCGTTATAAAAGGATCTGAGAAAGGAAAAAACTGAAGATCAGCTTTGGCTGTATTGGCTGTTTGCCCATGACTTCAGACAGTATTTTTCATGCAATTCTTGCTCAAGAGACCAGTCTACACCAGGGTTAATATAGTTAACTGAAACTAAAGCCATAAAAAATAACTTTCATTGCTTGAAATAAACGAAATGTTAATTAAAATAAAATATATAAAATAAACTTCAGCTAGTTGCCTTAAATTGCACTTAAATTACTACAAGTAAAACGGAAGTATGCTTCAAAAAAATATACAGTATATTAAAAAAAAAAAGTTTTAAATGACAAAATTACTAAAACTTTCACTAAAATTAAAATTATACAAAAAATATTCTAATTATTATTATATATCAGTTATTTATCTTATTGATACTAAAATAACACTGGCCTACACCAGCATGAATGCAAAGTATGCGCAATGTTTTCCAGTATGAGCATGTGAAGTTTTATTTGCCTGATTGTTTCAGCTCCTGATCAGCTGTATGAGGTGAAAGTTTGGGCGTTTAATAAACAGACTGAGGGTTATCCTGCTGTCTGGAAGGGCAGAACAGAGAAGCTCACCCGAGGTGCGTGTGGTTGTGATGAGATCAAATTGTATCTTGCTGTCCTGTAGATTTAAATCGCACTAAATTTGTGTGTGTGTGTGTGTGTGTGTGTGTCGTTTTCTTAGTGCGGACGACAGACTCTCTCCCACCATTGCCACCCATCAGCATCAGAGCTCGAGCAAACAGTTCCACCTCTATCTGGCTCCGCTGGGAGAAACCGCACTTTAGCAATGTGCGAATCATCAACTACACTATACGCTGCAGCCCCGCAGGATTACGCAATGCATCGCTGATCTCATACTATACCAGGTACCAGGCATATACACAATAATGGTCATGTATAGACAGATTATAAACAATCATTGTGAAATAAAGACTAAAGGCACACATACATCATTGCACGCTCACTTGCTCAGTCATTTTCTTACCCAAGCATTCATTCATCCAGCAATTATTTGGCAATCTTTGGCGTTTTTGAAATTGATCAGAATTTATAATTAATAATAGAATATAATATTTATTAAGTTAATTCCTATCATTTTCTCTATATATATTTTTATGATATTTTTCTCTATATATGCTATATGACTGATCAAAAATTAATCAAAAGTGACAGTAAAGACATTTATAATGTTAGTAAATATTATATTCATCAAAGAATCCTGGAAAAAAATATATATACTGTAAATCACAGTTTACACAAAAAAATATTAAGCAGCACAACTGTTTTCAATAATAACAAATGTTTCTAGAGGCACCTAATCAGCATATTAGAATGATTTCAGATGGATCATGTGACACTGAAGGCTGGAGTAATGATGCTGAAAACTCAGCATTGCCATCACAGGGATAAATTACGTTTCACGATATATTAAAGCAAATTGGTTTTTAATTTATTTCTGTTTATTTTTCTAATTGTTCTAATTGTAATAATATTGCGAAATATGATTGTTTTACTGTGTTTTTAATCAAATAAATGCAGCCTTGGTAAACATAAGAGACTTCATTCAAAAACATTACATTTTCCCCAAAACTTTTGACTGATTTATTTAAGCCACGCTGCTCTAGATAGCACTAATTGACTCCTTTATCAGTCAACCGGTCCTCTTACTGCATTTTTCTGTACCTCACTGTATTTCAGCTCTTCTCAGGAGATTTTTCTGGAATCACTAAAGCCCTTCACCAGCTATGAAATTGCTGTGCAGTCTAAGGGAGTTGATATGAGTGGCCCTTTCAGCAGCACAGTGGAAGAGTCCACACTTCCAGACAGTGAGTACAGCCCATTTCAGAGCTGTAAAAGAGCCTTTCTACCTAATATATGGGAAAAAGAAAGTTATATGAAGTATGAAGATGTTATATGATCTTTATTCTCTTTTTCACATGAGTCAATCACATGGGTAAATTTGGGGGAGTTCATACTGTGTCTTGTGTTTGTTCGTGCATGAGCGAGAGCTTTAATTATAGTGTGTACACAAGCGTGAGTGTCTTTAGGGTTTTTTTGAGTGGGAAGTGATGAATGAATACGTATATGTGAGTGTATTGCGAGAGTGTGAGTTGTGTGGCTCAGTGTGAGTCAGTGTGTTTGTGTTAGGTTAACAGTTAGGGGATTAATAGGGAGAGGTGTAAGGAGATAATTGGCTTTAATTAAAAGCCCAGATGGAATTGCCCCTCTTGTTGGCCAAGAGTCTTTCAGCTTGTCAGTCAGTCTAGCCAAGTGATGGCGGGGAGGGGCATGTTGCCACAGAGATTTAGTGTCAGACTAACTGAGAGGAGCTTTATCTACTTTTGGGGGGGGGTCTTCTAAAAAAAACCTGATATTATACTCGTTGTATCTCCCAGACCGCACATGCTGAGACCATTATAGCATTACAAACCTTTAAATGTGCTTTTTTTGGCGTACACTTTTTTTCTACAAAAGGAAAACTGCTTTTTTTGTGTGTTTGTGATATTTGTGTTGCATTAGCACACAAAAATACAATATATTAGGCATACAATGGGGATCATTCACTCAAAGCATTGCTTTCAAAATCAAGTTTAGCATGAAACACAAAATGAGGAGTTTAGCAGAATGTTCAAGCTGCTCCTTTCCATACAATAAAAGTGGATAGTGATTTTTACTGTCAACCTTCTAAAATGATCAAAAATTGGCATTAAAATAGTCTATGTGACATTGTGTGCATGTTTCTAGAAGCCATGCAGACCGAAACAGACTGAAATTTAAGTTATTTGTTGAAAACATTTTAGTGTTATAGTGTTATATTTAGTGTAAATAGTTTTCACTATTTGTTGAGCGTATGATTTTTTAAAAAGTTGTGTACCTTCAAGTTTTGTTTTTCAAGGTTTATTTATTACATTTCTGTGGTCACTATTTTGTTTTGGTACTTTGCAGCAGATATCAATAAGCAGTGTTGTACCAGTGTGTCAGCTAGTTTATTTATTTAATTTATTGATCCTATAAATCCCTTTGCAATTTTTAAAGCAATAAAAATCAATTATATTAGTGCATTCAGAGTACACTTACAGCAAAGTAGTCCCATGGCATTTCTGAAAGTACTGTACCGTGACGTACCATGTAAAGACCACTGTGAATGCCACAGTACTTTAAAGGGGACATCGGATGCAAAATTCACATTTACATGGTGTTTGTAAATGTGTCTTAGCAGTGTGTGGACACAACCACCCTACAATGACTCCTTTTTTTTTTTTTTTTAAATCCTCATAAAACCTAAAGAGTCTCAATTATCAAGCCATTTTGATTTTCAAAGCAGTATGACATCATACTGCTCAGGCCCCACCCACGACTGCTCATTATCATTTAAAGAGACATGCACCGAAACGGGTCGCTGTGAACAGAGCTGTTTTTGACAAGGTAAAAAGGGTGTTGTTTTACACGACCATTGAGGAATTTGGCAGGCATTTCATGAAAAACCTAAAGAATCACACCAACTTGTGGGAAATTGGCATCCGATGTCCCCTTTAAGTATGAATAGTCTGAAATAATGGGTAAAGGAGTTTTTTTTTAATTGTGTTTAATTCAAATGATTCAGAGCTAAAACGTTCTTAATTATTATGCTTCTCTTATCTTTTTTGGTGTCTTGTGTGTCGGGTATAAACGTGTGTTTTTATGACAGGACCCTCCTCTCCTCCTCTGGACATGCAGTTGAGTGTGCTGGACTCATACTCTGTTCTGGTGAGCTGGCGCCCTCCACTGGAGCCAAATGGTGTCATTTTGACCTACTGGATCCTCTACACTGGCAACATGAGCCATCCAGATCACCTGTGGATAAACCTTACACATGATGGTAAATCTACAAACACATACACAAACAACAATGGTGCTGTACTTCATATGAGAATTTATAATGTCTCTGATAAATCTCTCTTTGTCTCACTCTCTTTCCTTAGGTTCTGTTACCAGTGCAGAGGCCCAAGGCCTGATGAGTGGGACACGTTATTATTTTAAGATGGGGGCTTGCACTGAAGTTGGGGTGGGACCATATTCACCTGTGAAGGATGTCTATACTCCTCCAAAGAAATATGGTGTGTATGTGTATGTAAAGGTTTTCACACTATTTGTTGAGTGTATGGTTTTTTTAAGGGTGTGTGTACAAGGTTTATATTATGTTTCTGTGGTCACCATTTACTTGGTACTTTGCAGTATTGCTTTGGCTAGTTTAATTAATTTATTTAATTTATAGATCCGATAAAGCATTTTATGATTTGCACTTTTCAGAGCAGTACGCCAATATCACCCTGCAGTTTTTTTGTTTTTAATTACCAGGTGACTTTTTACCTGTGATGTAAATAGATACGCTATTGTTCAAAAGATTGGGGTCTGAAAGAAAAAAAAGAAACGAAATTAAGCATTGTTAAGTTTTATTCAGCATTAAATTGATCAAAAGTAATAATAAAGAAATGTATGATGTTAAAAGATTTCTGTTTCAAATATATGGCATTCCTTATTATTTTCCTTTTATCAAAATATCTTTATTTTAATGTTTCATACTATTTCACAATATTACTGTTTTTACTGTATTTTTGAGCAAATAAATTCATCCTTGTGAGCATAAGAGACTCCTTTCAAAAACATAAAAAAATTTTTTTACTGTTTTTACAGTGATAATTTGTTTTTAAGTAAACTTGATTTCACTTTAAATATAAAAGAATCAATCTCCCATAGCTACTAATTGAAACCTCAGAATCTTTACATTTATGTAATACATTTATAAATTTCTGTTACGTTTGCACTTGTGCCTTTGGTAGATGCTTTTATCCAAAGAGATATACATCGTATTCAAGGTATACAATCAACTGAATCAAACCCATGGCCTTGCAATACTCTTTGAGCTACAGAAAATTTGGCTTATATGTGAACATTTGCTATCAGAAAATGGAAGCTTATAGCTTACAAACATGAACCTGCAAATTTCACTGATTTATGCTTGTATATATCTTCATGTGTATTTAATATTTTCTATTGCTTTGGCAAAGAAAACCCTTGTTTATAATGCCAGTTAAGTTTCTCTGAATCGGCATGAGGCGTCACAGGTGTGTGTGTGTGTGTGTAGAGACTGCCATCTGCCTCTGCCCATCACTGACACTCAATTAATAGCACTCCCACAGGAAGTGTGAAGTGATTCAGTCCAGCCTCAGACAAACACACCGTCTGTGGGGAGTTGGCCACAAAAAATCACACAGACTTACATACACCAGTCGTATAATGACTTATAATTAATATAACACATTGTTATGCTTAAGCATGATTCAGTTGTATTGAATTACTATGAAGTTTAATTATGTATAATTACTCGCTGACTGATTTTTACAATTCTGTTCTGCATTCTCTCTCTCTCTCTCTCTCTCTTTTGCTATTTCCACTCTGCTGTCTTTCTTTATCTGTCTTTTCCTCCTGCCTCCTTCTCTCTCTCTCTTTATCACTCTCCTACAGAGCTGGATATCCATGCTGTGACTGGTATCATAGTTGGAGTGTGTCTTGGTCTGCTCTGCATCCTGCTCTGCATGTGTGTCAGTTTCCGCAATGGAAAAACACGGTATGCTCCCGTTTAAACTCTGTAAGATCCACACATTTAGATTGCTCCATTGGTTATAAATGGTTCACCCAAAAATTTTAATTCTGTCATGATTCATCTGTATGACTTTCTTTATTGTGCGGAACAAAAATATATTTTAAAGAATGTTTCTTCTGCTTTTGTCCATACAATAAAAGTCAGTAATGTTCAAAACAACATTGAGCCAGTTTTGTTATCATTAACTAGATGATTCTAACTAATTTTATAAATAAAATTTTGTTTAGTTCTAACTAAAATTATTTTTCTGTAATTGAAATAAAATAAAATGTAAATAAAAATGAAACATTGCCTTGTTATAATTATATTAATTGTAATAATTGTACAAATAAGTGACGAGACATGTGGCCAAGTATGGTGACCCATACTCGGAATTAGTGCTCTGCATTTATCCCATCCAAAGTGCGCACACACACACCTTGTGAACACACACCCGGAGCAGTGGGCAGCCATTTTTTGCTGCGGCGCCCAGGGAGCAGTTGGGGGTTCAGTGCCTTGCTCAAGGCACCTCAGTCGTGGTATTGAAGATGGGAGAGAGAGCTGTACATTCACTCCCTCCACCAACAATCCCTGCCGGTACGAGACTTGAACCCGCAACCTTTGGGTTACGAGTCTGACTCTCTAACCATTAGGCCATTACTTCCCCACAAAGCTTATATAAGCAATATAGAAGTATAAAAACAAACAAATAATAAAAATGATAAAGCACATGACAAAATTAGAACTAAAATTAAAAACTTAAACTAACTTTAATATGAAGACTGAAAATATAAAAATAAAAGCTAATTCAAAACAATAATAAATACTATAATAGTATGATAATAATACTAAAATAACACTGAATAGGAACTTACTGACTTATTGAACCCACTGACTCTTATTGCATGCACTAAAAAACTGAAACATTTTTTTAAATGTCTTTTCATTGTTAAATGATTTATTCCTTCAACACAGAAAAATGCTGCAACAATTACAGCTTAGGCAGAAATATGTTTTCCCTGAAGGCTTTTAATGACAAACGAGCTGCAGTGAGCCACAAAGCCTCCCCAAATTATATTCAGATTTTGAAAGTTTCAAGGACTTTTTGGATGTTCCTTCAATCTGGAATGAGACATGGGTGAATATCAACACTCAATCACACAGTGTGTGTGCAAGCGTGTGTGTGTCTGAAGCAGATGTGGCAGATGTGGGGTATTGAGAGCTGAATGACAGAGAGTCATGGCTGATTGCTCTTGCTCTATTAGAGCTCTTCTGGTTTAATGAACAGCCACAGAGGCAGATTGAGTCTGCTGGGCTTTTGCATTTAGAGAATGAGAGAAGCAAACTCATTTCACATTCTTCTGAGAATTGTGGTCAGCTGCAGCGATTATTGGTTAACAGAGGCTGAATAGAGCATCGTGTCTCTATCATACACGTGTGACCTTTACGTTTCAAAAGGGGAGATTTGGCAAGCTGGGTTAATATGCACTCGTCAGACTCTTGGCTAGGGAGCTTAGTGGTGCCTCCAGCTGTGAAATTGCGACCAAGCTCATAAGATAAAATGACTGGTTCTTTAACATTCACCATGAACAGTAAATGTTAGAAGGGAAGGAGAAAAAGGCAGGTTAAATTTCTGAAAATTAGAAACATTGTGTGTCTTTGAAAGCAGTAAGAATTTTCTTTTTTTGGGGGGGGGGGGGGGGG
>NW_015505697.1:644833-683013 GCF_001515645.1 Sinocyclocheilus grahami
GCAATTTCACAGTAGCATACACTGTTCCTGTGATTTGATCAAGTAAAATATACTTATAAGAATCTAAATGTATTTGATTATTTATTTGATTGGTGATATTACAAATCTTTTAATATCACAGATTGGAATACATTGATAATTTAACCACATAAATTTAGATTTAACAAGATCACCAAAACAATAAAATTCTTTTATTCATTATAATAACTATGTATAAATTACCGTATATACACTGTACACACTGCAGTTAATTTTTTTTTACATTTGCAAAAGAAGTCTTTTTTGCTTAACAAGTCTGCATTTATTTAATCAAAAATGCAGTAAACTAGTAAAATGTATATTGTGAAATATTATAACGATTTAAAATAACAGTTTTATATATGTGACCCTGGACCACAAAACCAGTCTTAAGTCGCTTGGGTATATTTGTAGCAATAGCCATAAAAACATTGTATGGGTCAAAATTATCGATTTTTCTTTTATGCCAAAAATCATTAGGATATTAGGTAAAGATCATGTTCCATGAAGATATTTTGTACATTTCCTACCGTAAATATATCAAAACTGAATTTTTGATTAGTAATATGCATTGCTAAGAACTTCATTTGGACAACTTTAAAGGCGATTTTCTCAGTACTTTGATTTTTTTTGCACCCTCAGATTCCAGATTTTCAAATAGTTGTATCTCGGCCAAATATTGTCCTATCCTAACAAACCACACATCAATGGAAAGCTTGTTTAATCAGCCTTCAAATTATGTATAAATCTCAATTTCGAGAATCAGACCCTTATGACTGGTTTTGTGGTCCAAGGTCACATATATATATTTATAGGTTTAATAAGAGAACTGAGAGCTGTTACACTGTGTGCTTTGTACTGTATGTCAGGGTGCCTGATATGGTACCTAATAGAAAATGTCTCTTTAAAAAGTAATGAGGAAGGGCATTTGAACAGTTTGAATAGGTTATATAAATTGTTGGAAACCTTGAAAACTTCCATGAGCTCTCATTATATGTATGTATGCATCTCAATAAATTAGAATGTCGTGGAAAAGTTCATTTATTTCAGTAATTCAACTCAAATTGTGAAACTCGTGTATTAAATAAATTCAATGCACACAGACTGAAGTAGTTTAAGTCTTTGGTTCTTTTAATTGTGATGATTTTGGCTCACATTTAACAAAAACCCACCAATCTCAACAAATTAGAATACTTCATAAGACCAATAAAAAAAACAAATTTTTAGTGAATTGTTGGCCTTCTGGAAAGTATGTTCATTTACTGTACATGTACTCAATACTTGGTAGGGGCTCCTTTTGGTTTAATTACTGCCTCAATTCGGCGTGGCATGAAGGTGATCAGTTTGTGGCACTGCTGAGGTGGTGTGGAAGCCCAGGTTTCTTTGACAGTGGCCTCAGCTCATTAATTAATAAATCCTCTAATTTTCCTCCTGACAATACCCCATAGATTCTCTATGGGGTTTTTTTAAATATATTTTTGGATGTCTTTGATGTTACCCCTTATTACATTAATACCACAGAGACATGCCTCAGAGACATGCATTCATGTGCTGAGGCCTTACAGAAGTGAACAGCACTTGCATTCAATTTAGCATTATAAAAAAGACAATACGTGATGTTTAATGATCACCCTCTCTGTCACTTTTAGAGATGTGTCTGGTGGACTTGACTCGAGTTCTCTGAGTCCTCAGTACAGGAAGGGTGCCCGTCCAGTGCCTACTACTGTGCCTGACTGCAGTGACTGCCATGAGCTGGAAACCCTCATGCCCTCTAGTGCACAAGACCCCAACAAACCCCTCACAGACCTCACTGAGGAACAGAGTCTCATGGCTAACATAGGAGGCGCTGATGATGCCCCTGCAGAATCCATGGTGAGCTTTGCTGTATACTGTAGTTAACTGTGCCAGCACCAACAGTACAATATTTTGATGTGCCATAGAACCATTTGCCCAACCATGCATCCTTGTTGGTCTTGGAAAAAAAGATGTTGATCTATGAAAATGCTTTCATCTTTTAGTATTTTCAGTCTTTCAGTTTACTCTTTCTGCTCTAAACACAGCCAGCCTGGAATGGATCTGTTAGTCGGAACTGGGCCAATAGGATCACCAGATACAGAGATACTATAACTGAAGATTCTTCTGCTCTCATCAATGGAGCTCTTGAAGGACCACCATCAGACAACAGTAAGGTGAGCCAAAGGAGTGTCGAAACGCCTGTAAATGATGGTGTGTGACTAAGGCAGTACAGAAATACAGAAGTCGCATAACAGATTTTTGGATCTTTATCTTACGAAATGTGCATTATCCTTGCACATCTGCTTGTGTGTTTATGAATGTGTGTGATGGGGCTGATAGATTGTGCCTCACACAAACGGGAAATGTACAGACAAAGTAATTACCATTAAGCAGACAGTGGGGAAGACACACAGCTAATTAGTATGTGACATTTGAAATGAAAAGCTGAAGTCTGCATACCATTTACCAATTACTGTCCTTCCGAAAGCTCCTCAGATATGGTGGAGCAGCAGGAAGCTAATACATAAAATTACACCTTTATCTGTCTCTCCTCCTCATAGTATCATGGTTTTATTTCCCTGTTGACATTTTTTTTAATCAGTTTTTTCACTTCTTATGATGAAATAGTGCTGAACTGTACTGCACAAATTCAATAACATTTTAGTTTGTAATCATTCACCTTCCAGACTCACAATGTCCAATTTTCACCCTATAATTCAGTGTTTATTTTAGACCTGTCAATTTAACACATTGATTTAGTGAAATTAATTATTGAAGAAGAAAAATGTTTTATTGAACTACAAAAAAGAAATACATTCAACTTGACATGGTGTCTTAAATAGGTGACATAGGTGTAAGAAATTGGAAAAACACAACAAATTACTTAATTAATAATAATAATTAATTATTATTAATATTCATATTATTATTTATTTTTGGTTAATAAAAAATTCTAAAATTCTAACAATTATATACACTACCATTCAAAAAAACAAGTCAATACATATATTTAGTAAGGATGCATAAAACTGATTAAAAGTGACTGTTTAAAGATGCTGTTCTTCTGCTGTACTTTCTGTTCATTAAAGAATCCTGAGAAAAGAAATGTATATTAGGTAGCTGTTTTCTGAATCGTTTTCAACGTTGTTTTGAGCTTTGCCATCACAGGAATAAATGACATTTTAAAATATATTCAAAAAACAAAAAAAGGACATAGTGTAGTGCCCACTAAACACCAGCTTAACTAATATTTTATTCAATAGTCCAATAAAATATTGTTTTCAAGAATACAATCATTTATTTCAGAGATATAAAAAATATTATCTCAAGTAAGTGTATTTTTCCTTACCTCTCAGGCAGAGTCGGGTAGGTGGTAGTATGTTTCCAATACATTCTTGTTCTCTCTCAACAATGCTCTAACATCACACACAGATGGCAACGCAATCTTGCTAAGCTGCATCCTATCTGCACCTCTTCTGCTGCATCTCTGTCATTTTCTGTGGGTCTCTGGAATTGTCAGTCAACTGTCAACAAACTTCATTCTGGCCATTGCTTCTCAGTCTACTCTTAGTATCTTGGGCTTGACTGAGACCTGGATTCGTCCAGAAGACTCCGCAACCCCTGCTGTTCTCTTCCCTTTCTCTCACACCCACCGTCAGGTTGGAAGGGTACTGGTCTTCTTATTTCTAATAATTGGAAATACTCAACCCACTCTTCCCTATGCAATAAAAAGTCTTTTGAGTTTCATGCTATTATGGTAACAGATCCTGTTAAATTCCATATTGTAATGATTTATCACCTTCCTGGTCAACTGGGCACCTTTATAGAGGAGCTGTATGGGCTGCAGTCCTCATTCTCTGTGTAGTCTTTGGTGACTTCGAAATCCATCTGGAGAAGCCTTACACTGCAGACTTCCACTTCCACTCCTAGCGTCATTCGATCTCAAATGGCTTACCACCACAAGCACTAACAAATCAGGCAACCAGCTTGACTTAATTTACACATGCAATTGTATCACAGATAACATTTGGTAAAACCTCTAGACATCTCTGATCATTTCTTTATTACATTTAACCTACATATTATTACCTGTGTGCCACCAATTCCTCTACCAGTTACTTTTAGGCAAATCCTATGCTCTTTTTCACCCTTCCATCTTGCCTCTGTAGTGTCATCCTCTCTTCCCTCACCCACCCATTTCTCATCTCTGGATGTAAATACAGCAACTGACACTTTATGATCCACTTTAACTTCTTGTCAAGACAATATCTGTCTAGACAGGCCAGTGCATAATACCACTTCTAACCTAAAAAGTTGCCCCATGTGTCATCATATTTACTGTATTTTTGCTGAGCAGTATTTTGGGTGGCTCACCAATGTACTAGTAAATCTTCTGTAAAAAATTAAGTAGGCTTGACCAAAATATTTGTAGGGAGAATAATTTATTGAAGATGGTAGTGTAGCAGTTCTTCAGTAGCGAAGTTAGCATGTATTCCTTCAAACAATTTTACCCTTGTATGAATTCTAGCTTGTCCCAAAGTTCTGTCTGTGGGATGTAATTTTATACCTGAAGACAAAAGGGCTAGAAACAATACTGTTAGGACCTTCCCGCTGGAGATCCTGCAATCTACAAGACGTTCCTGAGGAATGCTGTTCTTATTCTGCTCGATCTGTCTGCCACTTTTGACACTGTGAATCATCAGATTATCCTGTCTGCCATCACCGAATCTGCACTCCACTGGTTTGAATCTTATCTCACAGGTAGGTCTTTCAGGGTTTCCTGGGGAGGAGAGGTATCCAAAGAACATCAACTGGCTACAGGGTTTCCTCTGGGATCAGTTCTTGGACCCCTCCTCTTCACCATATACCCTACATCACTGGGACCCATTATACAAGCACATGGTTTCTCCTACCATTGCTATGCTGATGACACACAGCTCTATCATTCATGTCAATCAGACAATCCAATAGTAGCTGCATGGATCTCAGGCTGCCTGGCAAACATCTCGGCACGGATGAAGGAACACCTGCAGCTCAACCTGGCAAAGACTGAGCTTCTTGTTTTCCCTGCCAATTTGACTCTACAGCATGATTTCATCATCCTGCTAGGTTCATCAAAAACTATTATTTGGTGACCAGCTGACCTTCAAGGACCATATTGTAAAGACCGCTCGATCATGCAGGTTTGCATTGCACAACACCAGGAGGATCAGGCCCTTCCAAACAGAGCATGCTGCACAACTTCTTGACAGGCCCTTGTCATTTCTAGGCTGGACTATTGAAATGCTCTTCTAGCTGGACTTCCATCATGCTCAATCAAACCTCGACAAATGTTTCAGTATGCAGTGGCACGACAGGTCTTCCATGAGCCCAAAAGGGCCCACTTCACACCGCTCTTTATCTCTCTGCACTGGCTACCGGTTGCCGCTCGCATCAAGTTCAAGACATTGATATTTGCGTACAGAACAAGCAGCAACCATCCGGTCTCTCTCGTGAAACCAACACGGAAGTGACTAAAACTGCAATTCATCGACTGGCCGCTAGAAGCTGGCTCCAAAAGGGAGTCAGTCCCATAGACTGCCCATGTTAAAATGCCCAACTTTACAGCAGAAAAAAATATGTTTACAGCCTGGTACAAAAAGTGGTTTTGGTCTATATAGCTAATTTTGCCCTTTATGACAACTGTGAGGGGGTGAATTTTTTTATAACTCATCCGTTTAAATTATATTAAGCCTTAAAGTTCTGCATAATTAAGTGTGTGGCCACTTGAGTGACAGGTGGATTGCCTCTGCTGTCACCACTGTCAAGCTAGGTGGGCGTGGTTTCAGCAACCAGTTCCCGCCTCTTTGCCCATTTTCAATTATCTGGGAGTGACGCGCTGCCAAGATGGCTACGGCCGGCTCCGCCTACTTTAGAGGTTTGGCATTCATTTAATTCTACCCCAACTTAAAGTAACATTAAAACCCGAACATGCATTTCTGACAAGCAAAATGCCACTTTTAATGTAAAATCAGGAAAATGGGAGTGCCGTAAACTGTCAAATACATGATATCCAACCAGCTTACCTCATCTTTTGTGGTCAAAACGGATACATCCACATAAGCAGCGTGCATGTGATAGGATGTCCGCTGAATATGCTGCTTTAGCAAATCGCGCTGATGTTCAATGTATCTTTAAAGTAGATCTTCACTTAATAGCATGAAGAGCAAATATTGACACGGACTGAGATCGATTTAAACTCTCTTCGATACAGACACACTCTGTGACTCTGTGCGTGTTATTGTTTTCATGTTTAAGATACGAGCAAGAATGCAAATTTACATGAATATCCAAATGATGGCAAATGTGGCATTCATTTTTTACAACAGTTCAACAAAAAATGTAATATTAAGTGAACATTTTACATTTTAAATGTAGCCTACATTTTAAACAGAATATTGTCATGTTTGTTCTATTTTGCAACGAAATAGTTCCAACGAAATATCATCTGGTGTGTGTCTCCAGGCAACAGCGGTGTTTCATTAGTGAATTAATCTGATGCTTTTAATGATTTGGAGAGTGATAAATAACCCATTCATAACTACAGCATTTTGCTTCGTTACTGAATGAATGACACGATGCCTGGCTCATTAAGACCGCGACTTGCCGCCATCTATGGCAGTTTTATTTTTAAATCTACAAGTATCACTTCAATTTGCCATCATTTATTGCTTTATTTATTATATTAATAATACACTTAATGGAATGTTAAGAATATGATATAAAACATGACATACAATTAATAAGAATAGAAAATATTTGCCTCTATAAAGGTAAAGAAATGCATCTGTAAATCAATTTAAGGGGGCAAATATTGTCCTTTAATAGAAAAGGTGTGACTGTGGTCTTAAGTGGAAGAGAGTGGGTACGCAGAAGAATGTTAAATGCCCCAGGGGTACGCCGCTGTAAAAAGTTTGAGAACCACTGGTCTATAGTACAGAACAGCCACAAGCTCAGCACCCTCCTACATCCTCCTCACTCTTACAAATCTACATCCCCTCCAAAAGCCTGAGTAAGTAAGTAAGTAAGTAAGCATTGCCTTGTGGTAACAGCACAGAGAGGCATTTTCATTCACCTTTCCTGGCTGGTGAAATGATCTTCCCACAATCGCAGTAATTAACAGAACACCCGACACGTTATCTGACAGCAACACTAATTTAATCCCATACCCGACCCATTTGACATAAAAACTGGCACCCGAACCGCACCTGCATTAAATCTCCTACATTAGGTAGACAAAACTCATTTATTAAAACTTTTATTCAACTTGTGAATAGATTAAATAAAGAAAGCAAGCAAAGAGCGCTACCTTTAATCTAATCACTACAGCTGTCAATCAGTGGCAGCGCGATCGGCTACATTGCTCAGCGTGTACTGGACCAAGTCGAAATAGTCTTGATTATTGGACCCACAACCTGCCCGTGCTTGTCTCCGTCTGGCCCGCACCCACACCACACCCTACACATAAATATTATTCCACCTGTTACATCAAATATTAGCGATTCACCTGCATGTACCCGCCCGCATGCACAACTCTGGCTTCCCCCTTGTGGACAACATAATAGACAACTCTGGCCCCAGAGAGTGATTGTAAATTAAGTTTACATGAAATACGTTTGAAATTTCATTCTGCATCTTCTGAGATTTCATTGTAATCCTTCTCATAAAGTCACTGAATTTACCATTAACTGTTCACCTGATTGCGTGTGATGTTAAAGCGTTGTTGAGAGAGAACAAGAATGTATTGGAAACACACTACCACCTGCACAACTCTGCCTGAGAGGTAAGGAAAAATACACTTACCTGAGAGGATTTTTCTTATATCTCTGAAATATATGATAGTATTTTTGAAAACAATCTTTTAATGTATTATTGAATAAAATATTAGTTAATTGTCAAAGAAAGAAAAGATTAATAGCCATAATATGGACTTTTGTAAATGCTGTGATACTGTGATGCTCAGATACAGTGATTTCCTTCTCACATTGCTGATTTTCACGATTAACTCTTCACCTGAACAGTTTATGTTTGTATATATGGTATCATTGTAATCCTTGACCATCAAAACATAGTGGTAGTGGTATCACCTTATCTGTGTTATCATGTTTGGTTCAGGAGCTATGACACAAAATACATAATTTGGTTATGGCGAAAAGTAAAATGGTCGCCATGGCAACCACAAGGTGTTTTTGCGATGGCTCCATTTCTGAAAAGTTTACCAAGTTTCATACTTTTATGAAAAAGTGAACATTATTTTCACATATCAACTGGACTAATATACATATACAGGTGCATCTAAAAAAAATTTGAATATCATGAAAAAGTTCTTTTTTTTGTAATATTTAAAAAAAGTGAAACTTTCATATATTCTAGATTCATTACATGTAAAGTAAAACATTTCAAAAGTTTTGTTTTAATTTTGATGATTAGAGCTTACAGCTCATGAAAGTCAAAATATTAGAATATTTACATTGGGTTTCATTAAATGACCATCCATACAGTATAAATTTCATGCATCTCTTGTTCTTTGAAACCACAATAATGGGGGGGAAAAAACTTGGCAATGGTCCAGAAGACAATCATTGACACCCTCCACAAAGAGGGTAAGTCACAGAAGGCCATTACTGAAAGGCCTGGCTGTTCACAGAGTGCTGTATGAAAGCATATTAAATGCAAAGTTGACTGGAAGGAAGAAATTGGGTAGGAAAAGGTGCACAAGCAGCAGGGATGACCGCAAGCTTGAGAATGCTGTCAAGCAAAGCCGATTCAAACACTTGGGAGAGCTTCACAAGGAGTGGACTGAAGCTGGAGTCAGTGTATCAAGAGTCACCATGCTCAGACGTCTTCAGGAAAAGGGCTACCAAGCCACTTCTGAAACAGAAACAACGTCAGAAGCATCTTACCTGGGCTAAGGAGAAAAAGAACTGGACTGTTGCTCAGTGGTCCAAAGTCCTCTTTTCAGATGAAAGTAAATTTTGCATTTCATTTGGAAATCAAGGTCTGGAGTCTGGAGGAAGACTAGAGAGGCACAGAAACCAAGCTGTTTGAAGTCCAGTGTGAAGTTTCCGAAGTCAGTGATGATTTGGGGTGCATGCCGTGACGTCTGCTGGTGTTGGTCCATTGTGTTTTCTCAAGTCCAAAGTCAATGTAGCCGTCTACCAGGAGATTTTGGAGCACTTTATGCTTCCATCTGCTGACAAGCTTTATGGAGATGCTGATTTCCTTTTCCAGCAAGACTTTAGCACCTGCCCACTATACCAAAACCACTTCCAAGTGGTTTGCTGACCATGATATTTCTGTGCTTGATTGGCCAGCCAACATACCTGACCTGAACCCCAAATGGAATCTATGGGATATTCCACTTCTGGGAAGGTTCACCACTGTTCCAAGTTTTCTCCATTTGTGGATAATGGCTCTGACCATGGTTCGCTGGAGTCCCAAAGCCTTAGAAATGGCTTTATAACCCTACATGTCAACTATTTTGTTTCTCATCTGTTCTTGAATTTCTTTAGATTGCGGCATGATGTGTTGCTCTTTAAGCATGCTTCACTTTGTCAGACAGGTTCTATTTAAGTGATTTCTTGATTCAACAGGTCTGGCAGTAATCAGGCCTGGGTGTGGCTAGTGAAATTTAACTCCGCTTTCTAAAAGAATGTGGTTAATCACAGTTCTTTCACGATTTAACAGGGGGCAATTAATTTTTCACATAGGGCCGGGTAGGTTTAGAAAGTTTTTTCCCTTAATAAATGAAATCATCATTTAAAAACTGCATTTTGTATTTACTCTGGTTATCTTTGTGTAATATTAAAGGAATAGTTCACCCAAAAATCCACCCGATTTCACCCGAAAATTTAATGTTTATCTGCTTACCCCAGGGCATCCAAGATGTAGGTGACTTTGTTTCTTCAGTAGAACACATTTGATGATTTTTAAGTCAAACCGTTGCAGTCTTATCAGTCGTATAATGGATGGCAATGGTAACAAAATCTATGAGAGTAAAAAAAACATGCACAGACAAATCCAAATTAAACCCTGCGGCTCGTGACGACACATTGATGTCCTAAGACACGAAACTATCTGTTTGTGCCAGAAACCGAACAGTATTTATATAATTTTTTACCTCTAATACACCACTATGTCCAACTGTCTTTGTGCGCGTGCACGGCTTCCGGTGCGTGAGGTGTGTACGCGCTCTGGTGTAGTTTACATTAATGGTGTTTTCGCGGGAGGAGCAAACGACAGACACAGTGGGTGTGGCGTCAGGCCTCGGAGAGGCTTTTATTAACAGAAAATAAACAAAGTGTCCAGAAAAAAGGGAATCAAGTGTCCAAAATAAACAGGGGATCTGGTGTCCTCGTCGTGCTGTGTTATTCGTGAAGGGAAGGGCAGTGGTCAGGAAGGAAGGGTCCAGGTAAGGGGTGGAGTCCGGCAGCGGCTTCTATCAGCGGCTTCGTCCTTCTCTCTGCCCACGGCGCTTGAAGGGACTAGACGGCCCAGCATCCTTGCCCGATGGTCGTGTAATGGGTGTGGTTTTCGTCCGGACTGCGGGTCTGGCAGCTCACGACTCTGGCGGCACGGGAGTCCCTCTACGCACCCCTCCTGGACCCACGAGGACACCAGCGTGCATGCACAGGGAAGAGACCGGTCTCCCGAGGAGAGGCGCGCTCGGCATTTAAGCAGCGGCGGTGATGAGGCTCCATTTGGTTCAGGTGTGCCCCATCGCACGCCACCAGCCCTGGCTATTTCAGCGCCCCTCCTCTCACACGCACCCACTCATGTCGGGAGCCTGGCAAAGGGCGGTGATTAAGGGACGGGGTGATGCTGATAATTAGGGGGAGGCAGCCGACTCGTCACAGTGTGTTGATATCCAGCCGAAGAGCAATCAACCATAACTTCAGGCGAGCAGGCTCAGAAGTTGGGAATACGTGGAAAGTCATAACTCTCGAATGAGTTGGAGCGAGAGAACGTAATCTTTTAGTTTTAAGTCGGTTTGAACAATCCAGATAAGCGCAAGTAAGTACCATTTGATTAGCCGTCATACCTACAATAACTGTGCACTGTGTAAACAATGAATGACGTATACACGTGAGAGATCACTTCCGGCGCTTGCGTAAACTATGCCAGAGCACGTACACACCTCACGCACCGGAAGCCGTGCGCGGGCACAAAGACAGTTAGACATAGTGGTGAATTAGAGGTAAAAAATTATATAAATACTGTTCGGTTTCTGGCACAAACCGGTCGTTTCGTGTCTTAGGACATCAATGTGTTGTCACGAGCCGCAGGGTTTAATTTGGATTTGTCTGTGCATGTTTTTTTTACTCTCATATATTTTGTTACCATTGCCATCCATTATAAGACTGATAGACTGCAACGGTTTGACTTAAAAATCATCAAATGTGTTCTACTGAAGAAACAAAGTCACCTACTGTACATCTTGGATGCTCTGGGGGTAAGCAGATAAACATAACATTTTCATTTTTGGGTGAACTATCCCTTTAAAGTTTTTTTTGATGATCTGAATCTTTTAAGTGTCACAAATATGCCAAAAATGTAAAAACAGGAAGGGGGCAAAACCCTTTTCACGCCACTGTAAGTTGCAAAAAAAATAAAAATTAACTTTTTCACGATATTCTAATTTTTTGAGATGCAAATGTAATAATATTTCACAAAATAATTTATTTTTTAACTGTTTTTGTAATTAAATAAATGAAGGCTTGGTGAGCATAATCAAAAACATAATGGTGCCACCAAAAAACTTCTGAATGGTATAGTGTAAAATATAATAATACACAGTATCCTTAAAATTTGAGAGCTTTTTTTCAGCAAATTTTGATATATGTAATTCACTGTGATTACTTTGATCAAATGAATTTGCATATCATGTCATTTATTTGATAAAAAAACTATAACTGATTCAAAATTTCCCTACATGTATTGTTAAAGGAGACATATTATGCCCCTTTTTACAATATGTAATATAAGTCTCTGGTGTCCCCAGAATGTGTCTGTGAAGTTTCAGCTCAAAATACCCCACAGATCATTTATTATATCATTTTGAAAATGCCTATTTTGAGTGGAAGCAGAAACACACTGTTTTCGTGCCTGTCTCTTTAAATGCAAACTGTCTCTCCCCGCCCCCTTTTCCAGAATAGAGCTACACCATTACAGCTCGGACCTGCTAAAAACATGTGTTTTGGTTCTAATTATCATGTTTATCGCTCTGAAATCATGCGTTTTAAACCATATTGAAGAGTTCAAATGTCTGATATACGTTTTCTGAGAGCACACATCCGAAGCACACGTATAGAAAGCAGCTGTCACAGCATGTGAGTACTAAACTAAGTTCTTTCACACACAAGTTTACATTAAAAAACACACAAGATACTAAAACAGTCAGTTATGTCTGTGAAGGTAAACAGCTGGGAAATAAATCGCTTGTTTATTTTAGATCTGTGTGGCAGCAGCAATATACAGTAAATAAATCAATAAATCCACTGCTCTGTTGTCTCCTCTGAGGCTGGGACTCTAAACAGTGGTCTGTGCTTGTATATGCAGCCAAAGACAGAACAGTTAGCATGTTTTGCTCAAACTTTCGCCATGGCATTAGAACTGGTACACCATTTTGGCTTGCGAAATAAAAATGACGGCGCCATGGGTGGAAACTTACAGATTAAGGGGTGGTAATATTATAATGAGATCCCTTTGCCACATCACCAAGGGAGCGAAATCAGACGCGCTCGTTTTCTCAGACGCTTGCATAAAAAGGCTTACTAAAACATGGAAAAACATGCTGATTATAGCACTTAAAACATGGAAAAGTCAGATTTTCAAAGATATGTCACCTTTGAAAATATAAAGTTCTTAATGAGAAGTCTGTTAACTATTTTATATAACCTATTCCAACATAAAAAAGAGCTATAACATATTATAAATAAAACCCCATTTGATGTGTTGTGTTTTCTTGTGTTGTGCTGTATTTTCAGAGCGGGCATGTGGAGAGGCTGTATTCCCTCAGCAAGAACCAGGTGGAGGCTGAAGTCATCGTACATTCACAGCTGTCAAACACGACGGTTGACCAGGGTCCACAAAGTGACATGGAGCTCTCTCTCGAGTCTCCAACTTCCAAGCACCCTTCTCCTGGAGAGAAGGCAACTCCAACAAACCCGCATCCACCTTATGCCCACAGCGAGGACAACCACGAGACTCAATCTCCATCTCAGACTCCCAGCACTCACATCTCAGAAGTACTGTCCAATCACAATGGACCATTTGAGAGTGGTCACAGCCAGCCGATAATGGGCGGTGCCAAAAACCAAGGAGTGGGGCTTGCCAATGGCTTCCACTTGTCCAAACCCCTTCGTTCAAAGGCAGAGACCCTGGAAAACGGGGCCCACAGACTTTGCCCCACAGGAAAGGTTCTGCCCTCACCAGGTCTCTCCGCTTCCCCCTCATCCTTCGCCAGCTCTGGCCTTGTCTACTCTACCTCAGGGGAGCATAACTACGTGTACCCCTAAGCTGGAAGGAAGAAAAGCTTAACAAACGGTGTTCCCAAAGTTCCGGGACAGAGAAAGACAACAGAGGAGACCAACGAGTGGCACCTTCCTGCTGGAGAAGTTGATCATTTCTCGTAGCCACACACGCCTCTTCTCTCGGCTGTTTTATTGCAACCTTTTGGTTCCATTATTTTATATGTATGTACATATAGAATATTTTTTTAGCACTAGTATCCATGGATATGCATTTTAGGGCATATCAGTGTCACACTTTAACCCCTCTTTGTGTGCATGTATGGAATGTGCTGAAGTAGTTTATATGTTTACATGCACACGTGAAGTCAAGAGTGTTCTTACTTAGAGGTGAAGTTGAAGGATCCTGAAATCAGCCCTACAGAAGGAAACGGAACTCATTCACGAGACGAACTTCATGGATCGGTCTGAGATCAGTGCCAACGGGTGGACATCTTGTCAGAGAAAATAACCCTGCCACAAAGTACCACCTCCTGCTGTCTCAGGGTCGCCACACATAAACACACAAACACACACACAGATCTGTGCTTAAAACGGTTGTTGCAGAAAATTAGCACGATATTTCAGTTCCATCTATTCCGGTTTTTAAAGGGGTTGTTCACCCATAAATGAAAATTTTGTCATTTACTGTCCCGCACGTTGCTTCAAACCTGTGCATGGACAAAAATATTTGTTTTCTGCAGAAGAAAGAAAATCATACAGGTGTGGAAGAACTTGAGGGCGAGTAAATGACGGAACTGTCTCTTTAAAGGGGTCCTATTATACTTTTTCACTTTTTCAACTTTAGTTAGTCTGTAATGTTGCTGTTTGAGCATAAAAAAGATCTGCAAAGTTACAAAGCTCAAAGTCCAATTCAAAAGGAGATATTTTATTTAACAGAAATCACTTTTCAAAAACTACAACGAATGACTCGTTTGGTCTACAATGCATATTTTCCGGGATTTGTGATATCACAAATATCGACGAATGGGACGAGGCCTGGTTGAGCTGCACTAGAGAAGGCAACAAGTGTTATCACTATGTCGGAGACACGCTAGCTTTCCCAAGCCAGACGAACTTAGAGTGGTTACAATAATCCGGGTTTAAATCACGCTTTTATTTAATATTGATTTTGGTGCAATATTTAAACTGAAACTTGCAGGCGGCTATGGACATTTCCCGACCAGGCGCCGAGTGGAGCCAATCACAACACACACTGGCCCAGCTAACCAATCACAGCACATTTCGTATTTCAGAAAGCGGGCCTTCATTTGATACAGGAACTATTTGAGCCGTTCGTGCCAGACTGGGGAGAGAGGGGTTGTAATAATGTAAAATATGTGAAAAAAAATTCAAACAACCTAGTATGAGAGCCTGTTCTAGTGCACCCCCAAAACAAAATCAAGACTTTGTAAAAGAGCATAATAGGACCCCTTTAACTCACACTTTCGCATACTTACACGGGCAAACAAACTCGAATACAATACAAATAAATAAAAACACACATTCCCTGACTGGAGCGTAGTGTCTCAGGAGTCTCAAATTCAAGGTGCATTTGTACATACACAACTGCTGTATCAAATACATGTAGAAAAACATGACAAAAATGCAGAAAAAAAATTATGAAGGAAAACAATACAAAAGGAACACTAAGAATCCATGTACATTTTCTATCATTTCAACTCTGAGTGTACTTGTAAAGACACATCACACTGATTCATGCTCCATGTTTTTCTCAGTCAACAGCACTACCTCATTTCTTTACAGGATTGTTTTTTTTTCTGTGTGATTTTATGAGTATAGTTAAGAAGGCAACTTCTTATTGGCGGATTTTGGGCCGTCTGATTCATAGCCTTTGGATAATAGCAGAATCTACTGCCCTTCTCACTCTGTCTGTATTTTCTTGTGTAATGGTTACTGAAACTTTGTGTAAGCGGAATGTGCTCATGAAAGCCTGTGTGCAAGCATGTGGTCATCTGCTTGTGTAGTCCTTTGCTATGGAAAACAAAACTTGATCATCACAACAGTTCTGCAATATACCCTTCAGATGAAGGGATATAAACACAATGGAAGGCTAACCACACGGTTTAACCCAAGACCTCAAGATCTGTGTCCATAAGATCTACCTGTTGACATGCCAGTCATCTCTTTTTCTCAGGAACTTCTATGCAGGGAGTCTGAGAAGAACATTTTCAGCCAAACTAGGAAATAGCCTCCATCTCTCAGACAGGTCTTGTCCCATACCATATTCCTTGTCCTTAGGCCACGCGTATGTCACCATTTAGAGTTCATCTGGAACTGTAAATAAATGTTGTCCTCCATGCAAAAACATGTTGTATTGCTACTGAGAGTAGGATCTGTATCTGTTGCGCTTCCTTTTTATGCATTTTAAACACTTATTTAAAGTCGTTTCTGTTATGTTAACGCTGTTATTTTTGGAAGAGAAGCATCAACAAACTCTCAAAATCCTGCCGTCGTACGTCAGGTCATTGACAGGACTGCCCATGATGCCAACAACAGCTCTCAGTCTAGTCGGTCTCAGTCATTGTCACAGTTCAGCTGATTGTCAATAACTTCACTGAATAGTGCTTTGGTGCTTGAGCAAGACTAGGCTACTTTTAAGATGGTCTTTTAAACATTCCAGTTTTTGTATGTACAGCAAGCCAAACTCAGGGCTGATCATGTAGGAAATGAAGATGATGAATGTCTGAATTACTCTGGCTGCTTTTTTAACAACATACAGTAAGCAACTCACATGTCGTCATTTGTCACACTTCTAAATGTGCAGTGGCCAGTCCACAGCAACAACAAAAACAAGACTCAATGCTTTTACTGAGATAACATATTTGTTCAATATGCTTCATGTCAGTTCTCTGTTTAATGGATAGTTCACCCAAAAATGAAAATTCTGTCATTATTCACTTATCCTCATATCGTTCCAAAACTGTATGACTTACTACTTCTGCAAAAAAGAAGATATTCTGAAGAATGTTTCCAAAACAACATTGAAACCCATTGACTTTCATTATATGGACAAAAAACTCAAATATCTTTTGTTTTCTAAATGGTAGCAGACTTTTCATTTTTGGGTAAAGGATCAATTTAAACTGCAAAAATTGGTTGTTTCGTTGCCACAAAAGTCATTTTTGTTCTGTTCTGATATGTTTGTTGTCAAACGTGCAGTCTTAGCTTTGCTCCAGAGTCTTATACATCAGATTACAGCGTTTAGCACATCCCACCTTCAGCATTAGGAATGTGTGGGGCAAATAAACCTCTTGTTATGTCTAAAAATAAGGAAATTGTGGTTTTGCCAGGGTCAGCAGATGTCTTGTCACTCTCAGATATGCATTTTATTGTTCAGAAACAGCCCTTCAGGATAAGTTCTAATTCAGATACCTCAGTTGCTGCTTGTTAATTTAATTGCAGTTAAACATGGCACATATGTGTAAAGGATTCAGTAGTTTTGATCATCGTGTTTGGCAGCAGTTTGGATGAGTTGATTGTCTCATTTTACCTCATTCTGAAGCTTCAGGCTGGATTTTGCTTCACTATATTAAGCATGGAACGGTTGTCATTTTTGTGGATAAATCGTTTTGCAGAGAGGAGAATAGCAAAATGCATGAAATGAGAGTTCAGATGATCAGAGGGTTCCCCTGTCAAGCCATACCTCTCAAAACAGACACATGTTGCATATGGGCCATTTTTATACGGTGTGTATAATCAGTGCTTATTGCTCAGGTGCCCTGTCTTTGCATAAAAACTCCGGAGGAATGCAACTGTTTACTCTGATGTAAAGCAAGTGTGCATGAAAACCTCACCAGTCCTCCTGGAAAATGACGGCTTTAATGACAGGGGAAAAGCAACAACAAATAGTAACACTGATGCACAGGCATTTTTGTAAAGAAATCATGTATTCATGTATTCTAACGGCTTCTGGTGCTTCGTGGTGACCTTTCTATTCTGGTGATGTGAGAATTCATCCCCCCAAACCAGCAGACCTGTGCTTTTCTGAGATTCTCAGCACACATACTTGTGTAACACCAGCAGCAGTATGGTCTCTGACGTCTGTCGGTTAAATGTGAGAGACACAACATCAGTCTCAGCACACACAAAACTACACTAACCCAGTATGATTACAGCATGTGTCCGTTTGTTATGTTTGTATGCTCTCATGCCTTCTTTGTAAAATCAAATCTAAATTTGGTTTTAAGACACAGGTGAAGAGGTTGAAGGAGCTTTCATTGACCATTCAGTTTCTATTTCTGAGATAGGATAATATTGTTTGACCTCCCATGTAGAAATGTTATACTGTACAGCGCTATGATCTGTAGGTCTTATTTTCCGCGCTGTGGCATCAGTTTTTCATAGTCAGAATATATATACGAAAGTGTCAATTTATTCACTTAGATTGGATCTAATCTTTTTAACTGGAACAAATGTGCCCTATGAATAATTGATGCAGTGAAATTAAATCTGATGACTGATCAAATGTTGGTACTCAATTTTATCATATACGTGAGCTGTGAAGGGTAGAGTTTGATGAAGGATGGATGCAGTGGAGGACAATATGATATTATAATGTTTATGTTCTTCCTCTGTCTCTGTCTCTGTGAGATTTGCAGCAGCAAAGTCTCTGCAAACTTGTACTATGTAAATAAACTTAATAATAATAAAAAAATAATTTGTCTCATTCTTTTATATACCACTGCTTTAAAGACATACTGCATGTTTTTCAGTTATGAATTATGCATCTTCACAAGGATAGACCCTATGAAATAGTATTTATTTTTAAAATCACCAAAGTCACTTTTACAAGAAAATGTATCTAAATGTCAGTAAAGGTAATAGGTTGTTGAGATTTGTAATTAATAAGGTTTATCATCACAGTTTTGTACATTTATTTGGATGAGGCTTGGTGAGTCTAATGACTAATATGACTAATAATATTAAGAATAATATTACATAATATTTGGTGTCAATGAAGGGGTGCTTGAGCCTTACTGATGGGGCTGAGGGGCTATATTTGAAAAGATTGGGCAATCCTTGTTTACATCAAGCAACAATGTTCATTGTATGCTGAACAGTCAATAGATGGCACTCTTTCATTACTGTTGCCCTATGCCTGAAATGTCAAGTTTTAAATACAACTAAATATTATATCCAACAAAATACAGTTTCTAAATTATATTTTTAAACATCAGGAAGGATAATTATTTCCTTAATCTTTCTTTAAAAATAAATTATTTAGTAAACGTTTATGTATTTTTTTTTTCAAAAATGTACAAAAGTGTAATTAAACATTCCACTAACTTCAGTTGTTATTATTATTAATCATCATTTTCAGCTGTGGCCTTTATATTATAAAATATAGGTATTTATATAAGATCATTTTTATGCCCTGCACACATACAGGCTACCTTCTTCTTTCTCTGTGTTTGGAGACCGTGTCTTTTGTTCTAGTAAAGAGAGAGAGAGAGAGAGAGAGAGAGAGAGAGAGCTCAGAAAGGTGGATGGATGAGCGCGTGTGCTGGTCGCGAGGAGGAGAGAGCACGAGATGCTGCTGCTGCTGCTGACACATTCCTTAAAAGATGTGTAAAATGGCGCAAGTATGTTGGAGGCACCGGCTGTAGATTGGATCGAGAGGAACTGATTTACTGCTTTCCCATCCTTGTCTTCGCTCTTGCTTCACCTTCTTCTTTTGCATCCCGTCTAATTTTCAATGTGATTAAATGGCTTCCGGACGGCGCCGCCAGGCTCCACGCTCACTCGGAATACTCCTGCTCGCCATTGTCGGTAAGTGTGTGAATTCTCTCCGGGAGCCTCGCGGTATTGGGTCACTTGGTCTGCGCGATTGACCGTGAACTTGAACACACTGCAGTCTGCTTCAGACGCGTTTCTTCAGCGGTTGTGTTTACAGCTGTATATGCGACTAGGGTGGGTGTGTTTGCATACATGTAGCGGTTACATACTGAAGCATGAACTGATTTTGGAATGGAGAGTTCCACGCGCTTGCTGACCTTATATTAGGGTTTCATGCTGTTTTCAGACACTGAAAAAATGTTTTTATGTTAACATGTGAAGTTCACTTATGATGAGACCTTGTTACCACGTGCTTTGCATTTTGCATTTGTGGAATATGGAAATACAGTTCTAATCGTATTTCTTATGTGGTAGAAGTAGATTGAGCGTTATTTCTGATATGAATTAATCATGGGTAATCTATAGAGTCAGTCAAGACATGACAATGCCTTTTATCTTTGAGAAGTGCTACGTGTGGGCTATACTTTGAGTCATTTAATAGTAGCCTACTAGTTATAGTGTGTGTGTGTTTTATCAGAACAGCAATTTCTTGTTTTCATCAGTTTTCAATGTCAAATTACTTACTGCATGCAATACTGGCAAAGCATCAATATGCAGACACACACAAAGTGACAGAAAATAAAAATAATCAAGTACAAATAAGGTGCTAGTACTAATAAAAAAACTGCAATATAAAATAAAACTGAATAGAATAAATAACTTCCTGCTAGATCTTAATGAAGGTTAAGATGATGTACAGACAAGTAATGAACAAGTAAGTATAAAGATTAAAGCAAAACCCGTGAGCTGTGCGGTTTCATATTCTCTGATTTATGATTAACTGTAGCCTTGAATAGCTATATTTAAGATTTCTGGTATTTGACATACAGACATCTCTAGCACTCTAGGCATGTCTGTATTCTATTCTATTCATGACATTTCATGACATTCAGGTTTCCACAACATATTGTTCATTTTTAGTAAAGGGAAGATACTGAATATTTATATCGTAAGTGCAGAAATATTTCCTAAACTATAGGAGCTCCTCTTCTCTCAGCCCACAGGTGAGTAGTTTATTTCTATCTCATAGACAGCAGAGGCTCTGATTGATTGTTTCCTTTTACTGTGTTTCTATTTTAGTGGGAAAGTGAGGAAAGAACTGAAGGCTGCTGTTGTCTTGAAGATTGTGTGTCAAGACTATCTTTCTCTTCTCCTTTAAACTTGCTTGGTTTCTTTGTTCCCCTGTAATTGTCAGTTTGTGTATGCGAGCGTGTGGCCTGTTTGCTTGGGCCGGAGGGCAGTGTGGATGCATGCTTATGGAGCATGACATCTAGGGAATCACAATCTTGCTTAGTATTCACAAAGCTAATTTCACAGCCACCTAGTTCGTTCATCTTACTGTATGCAAAATGCCGTACATGCTGAGGTCTTGTGTTAAAATTATTGGTTTATGCTGGAGTTTTCCTTCAGGTTTTCATCGTAGGGTGCCTTTGCGGAGCTGCCAATCAGCAAAGCACTTGGTGAGAGGAGGAAAGATTGGGTTAGAATTGCAAGGATTGGGTTATTAAATTACTGAATGTCTTTTGTCATCTCCCCAGGTGGGTTTGGAATACATGTTTTTTTTTTCTTTTCTGTTTTGAGTAGGCCAGTATAAAGCAGCATGTGTGAATCCAATGCATTTTGTCCATGCATGTCATTGTAAAGAAACAGCTATGTATTATAAATGTGTTCACTCGTTGCTCTTTGCCGTAATAATGCACAGTGAGCAGAGAGCATCCTCAGACCTGTTGATGTATACCACTGTTGTCCTTAAAGCCTAATGTAATTCAGTCACGGATGTTCTAAGAACAGAAGCCATTCATTGAAAAGAATAGAAATTGACAATATAATTACTACATTAGTATCTCTAAAAGAGATGTTGTAAATGTCAGAGGACTAATGTGTGGGGTATATGCTCAGCAAGGCTGCATTTATTTGATCAAAAAACAAAATAAATAAGAATAAATTATGTAGGTCTATTCCTTTCAAGTCACAATGTAACTTTATACTGTATCTGTCAGTTGCGACTTGATAGCTCAGTGATTTATTTCTCGTAACTGAGCCTATATTTACAGCATGGCTTTATATCACAATTACTTTTTAAATGTTTCACTGTGAGGTGTAAACACACTTCCATAGTAAGCAATGGTTTAAGCATAAATATTTCACTTGAGTGACTCTCCAGGTTGTGAGAAAAGTCCAGAAATGAAAATGCTTTCTCAGAAAATATTCAAAGGAAGGTGAAGGCAACACCATTGCAGCCACAGGCTGAGTGCATATGAAGTTCAAACTGAAGGCTTCAATGAATGTATAATTTATAGTTTTTGCTTGTGATATATGCCTGAATATATAAAGCAAAACATAAAGTATAGAAATAAACGTCCTCCACTTAGGTTTTTAATACTCTTATTGTGCACTGATTGAGTGATAAGAATTTCAATTGAAAAATTCCTTGCATATCAAGCAGATGATCCAGTATTAAAGCTGTGACTGTAAAAACAACCCACTCCAGTTTCAGAGCGATGATGATGATAGGTTTTAAGGTCACCCTACAAAGACTGACTCCCCCCCCCCCCCCCAGTTCTTTCTGTAAATCTTGACAAAAGAAAGGGGCTGAAAGCAGCCGTCACTCTGACAGCATGTTTCAGTGCTTTGTCACAGGAAGTCAAAACAAGACCTGCAGTGTGCAAAAAGCAGTCACACCAAAACCCTGGGAAGAGATGCAGAAATTAGGAAAAGGGTTTGGTATTTGAATTGAGCAGGTGAGGCTATACAGATGCCCTGTTTACTAGCGGAAAGCTCCGTAAAGAGATGGAGAGACGGAGGGAGCTGATAAGGAGGCGGCACCGGGGCCCCTGGACATTGTTTAATTCACAGCTACAGTATAGGTCATGCCAAACCAATGATATTTAGAGTGAGAGGCGAATGACTATTGAGAGTGGAATTATCCTTTGCTAATGAAACTGGGCTGTTCATGGTCTGTGCACGCTTTAATTCATTGCGTGTCTGGTGTGATATTTCACCGATCCAAGGTCAGAGTGGACTTAAGATTTGGCATTTAGCGTTTAGTTATAATCACATTTATATGATCCAGAGCAGGATGCTGAAATATATAAGACTTGATTGCCTCATTCACAGGAATAAGACCCATTCAATATTTGCTCTTCCTGGTCTTGGTTTAGAAGTCTAAAATTGAGAAGTACAAAAATACCATTTACGAAGTTTTTGTAAAAGTGTCTAAATAATTACATTTCTGAATTCTATAAGTTTGGGAGAAATATCCAGATTGTAGTTATTTTAAAGCTTGTTTTCTTTTGCTTTTCAATCATTTTAAGTTATCCAGTGGCTCCCTTTGGTGGGGTTTGTTGAGGCCCCCTAGTAGGTCCCGGAACCCTGGTTGGGAACCACTGGTTTAGATGAACAATATACAGTAGATACCATACCATCACTTAGTGATGCTTCTCCTTAAAAGAAATAGTTCTGATGTCATCTTTCCTCATTCTCATGTTGTTTGAATATTATTTGTTTTTATGTAATACAAAAGTTATTTTGCAAAATATGAACACTGCCTTTTGCCTTTAAAGGATAATTAATTCACCCTAAAATTAAAATTCTGTCATCATCTACTAAGTCTCATGTGGTTCCAAAACCATAAGATCTTTAATTAAAACCCATTCAAGGTTTCTATCCCTCCAGTGAAAGTCCTGGTAACCAAAATAAGATCCAAAAAGGTCATAAAAACCTTGTGTTTATCATTGTTTAGGTGTTACTAAAAGCCTAAATTAAATCTGTTTATTATATAATGCGGTCAAAACTCTATAAAAGGCTTGGATTAAACTGCTCAATTCATATTAATTAATTTTACAACAACCTTGTGACCTTTTTGGATTTTCTAAGCCTTATAGGTTTTAAATTAATTGAGGGTGACGCAGTGATGACAGAATTTTATTTGAGAATTTAATTTGATCCTTTTACCTTAAGGGGGGGGATGTTAAAATATATCATATATGCTACATTCTGTGGTTTTTAAAACCATATACCATATCATTCAAACATAGCACACTGACACAAGCAAGAAATTAAGTTTCTCCTTCTCCAAATGTTGCTCATCCGTTTGTATGCAAATTTACTTGGAATAGGTGGAAATAAAAAAAAAACTAGGAATGCACGATATATCGGCCACCATATCGGTATCGGCCGATAAATGCTCATTTTTTCTGTTATCGGTATCGGCCTGATAAGAAAATTTGGCCGATATCTTAAAGCCGATAAATAATGCATTATTTCCTTCAGAGACACTTCAGATGCGGTTAAATAAGCTGCCAGCAAAACGCTTCAGTTTACCGTGTTCATTCAGCTCTTCAGCTTCAGCTTGAGCTGCAGCTCAATGGCTGCTATTTAAAACAGTGGTATTAATTTGTTACTTTTTCAAAATCATTGATATATTATTAATAACAACAACCACTTGTATTTTTCTCTTATTATTTTCATCAACAATATGGTTTAGTAATTAAAATCATTTAATTATTGTCTGTGCAGAGGCTATTCCGTTTTATTGATCTGTGGCGCATTCATTTTGATTCTTTACATGTGTAATGATGTCCAGTGACTTGTTTGCATTATTTATGCATAATTTTATTTATTTGTAAGGCTTTTTTATGACTAAATTTGGTAATGGGAGAGTAAAAATATTTTTAAAACGTACACCGTTCAAACTAGGCTGCTTATGTTGAAGTGTTTGGGATGTGGCTTTTAATGATGAGACCTTTTTTGTAATCAGGCTCTCAAAAAGTATATAACAATTTGGATATAGATTTATCGGCCAACATATCGGTTATCGGCTTTCAAAAATAAAGAATAATCGGTTATCGTATCGGCCAAAATTTTCATATCGGTGCATCCCTAAAAAAAACGGATTCAATTATGATCTATTCAAGCTATCACATGACTTGAGAAGAATACGGTGCGCAAGTCTATACTTTCTTGGTATTTTATGCCATTTCTTTCATTTTGGCATTTGAAAGCTGCAGGTACTTTGAGTGTTTTGTGAAAAAGAACAGCTTGAAAATTCTAAATGAAATAACTTATTTTGTGATTCATAGAAAAAGAAAAGTCATATGGGTTTCAGGCGAGCAGAGGGTGCGTTGATGAAAATCCTGTCATCCTGCCGTGAACTATTCTTTTAAAATATCTCTTCTACGGATTTATTTCTTCCTTCTAGCTGATAAATGTAGGCTTCTGGGGGGGTGGAGAGAATAGTGATTGAGGCTGATGTGGTGTGGCGTGTTGTTTTGAGTGTCAGTGATAAACCCATGTGTGAGCATCACTCAAAGGCACTCCGTGTGTGTCTGCCTGGCAGGCTGCTGGACTCACGCTGAGCTAATCCTGAACTCCAGGGTGCTCTAGGGATACTGGAACTGAACCATATAGGGCCTTAAAAATGAAGATGCCAAAAGAGAAGTTTGTTAAGGCCCAATATCTAAAAGGATATTAAGATATCTTTAATACTTATAATTTTTGAGTTACAGGCATGCAAACTTTGGAGAACAAAGTGCTCTTTCCCCATATTTGAATAGTCACCATTGGCACATAATGCAACAAAGATTGCTAAATTCAACAGATTTTACTAACAGGCCTACCAATCTCCGTGTAAAGGTAACATTATGATGCTGCCATCTTTCTGAAGTCAATTTTACCCCCCTGTAGTTTGGCTCTGAATCTCAGGTGAACATTGCCATTTTGACCCCCCTCTACAAAATAGTGGATTACTCCGTAAAGATTAATCCATGATATTTAATATTTTGGCTTTCATCACTATACATGTTTATCTTTCTTCAGAATAAATATTAGCAAAATCAGAAATTTAAGTGGAGGACTTCTGGTTGAGTTGACACGGAATGACCCAACAATTTAAAATAACTTTTTTTTAATTTAAATAAATGTTGAAGTGTTATTTAGTCCTGTGATGGCAAAGCAAAATTTTCAGCATTCATTACTCCTGTCTTCAGTGTCACATGATTCTTCTGAAATATTAATAGTAATAAGAAATGTTAGTTTAGCACCAAATCAGCATATCAAAGTTTGGTGCTCAACTAACATTTCTTATTAATATTAATGTGGAAAACAGTTGTGCTCCTTTATTTTTTATAAAACTGTGGTACATGTTTGCAGTATTCTTTGATGAATTGCAAAGTTCAGAAGAAGAGCTTGTATTTGAAAAAAAAAAAACTTTTCTTATAAACTTTTTCAAGAGTTTAAAAAACAGAATGTTAAATCAAGCACCACAGCATCAGACCACCCTATGCTTTATATATATATACACAAATTATTGTAGTTAAGGGAATTCCAGTCATAAGATATGTATAAGCGACATAGATATCAAAGCTCAAAAAGATCTAAATGTTATGCTGTACAACGCTGGTGTTTTATCATCTAAGGGAAGAGAAGATTTGAACACTGATATAGCGAAGAATCCAGTGAGAAGTTTTCAGTTGCTCTGAGGACGTGTGTGTGTGTGTGTAACCCCGAAACTGACGCCCTGCTGGTGCTGCCTTAGTATTCCCAAAGCTCATTTCACAGCCACCTAGTTCTTATAAGAAGTCAGAGAAGAAAGCTGCGTTGGTTAATAAAACAGGGATTGACAGAGGAGCATGATTCTTGCTTCACAAATGGAGCAGGAGCAAAAGAGAAACTTGGAGAGGAACAGCAGTGAGATAAGAAAGACGTGGAAAGATAACTCAAGCCCCTTAGACCACTTTAGTAACATAATGAGAGCCTGCGTTTTTGTCTTTCTCTCCCTCTTTATTTATTTGTCATGTGATCTGCAGGGACGAGTGAGTCAATGCATACCACGGCTGTACCTAAAGGGAGTATATTTCGGGGTTGGAATTTGAGCGATTATGCCAGAGTTGGTCACTAGCTGCGCCCTCTTGCCCCCCACCCGCCAAACTTCAGATGGATTCCTGAGCCGCAGGCAGAGGCTGCTACTGCTTAGCCCACCAGCAACTGAAATCCGATATCTTCAGTGCAGAGCACAAGAGAGTCCACTAAGCTTTCCTTTTTATCACTTTAAGTCAGGGCAGACTGCTATTTATCATCATTGTTGTGGGTGTCAGTGATTTTGCTGGAGGACAATGTTATTAAAGGGGTCATATGATGTTGCTAAAAAGAACATTATTTTGTGTATTTGGTGTAATGAAATGTTTATGCAGTTTAAGGTTCAAAAAACACATTATTTTCCACATACTGTACATTATTGTTTCTCCTCTATGCCCCGCCTTTCTGTAATGTGTACATTTTTACAAAGCTCATCGGTCTGAAAAGCAAGGTGTGCTGTGATTGGCCAGCTATCCAGTGCGTTATGATTGGCCGAATACCTAAGCGTGTGACGGAAATGTTACACCCCTACCATACTGTGGTGATGCCTTGTCAGGCCGGAGCTATGATTCAAAAACATGAAAACCCATTACAAACGAGGCATTCGTTCCATCCAGTGGGGACATAATTATGGATTATTATGACTTACGTCTTTTTACGCTTTGCGTTGCATCATGCCGTGTAAACATAAAACCATGTCTGCATTTGTGATCGGAGAAATGACAAACAACAAGCCCTACTCTACACTGCCCAAAAAACTCGCTTTAAATATAAAAAACTAAATAAAATCTTTAAATATAAAAAACGTACTTACAGTCTCGGAGTCAGAACAGCCGGCATTGTAGTCTACTCTACCAGGATCAGGAAACAGTCCTCCATAAAATGTGCTGCACACATCTGAATATTTGGGTTGAAGTGTTCTGAAATGTGTTGTAAATACAACTTAACCACTGATTTCTAGTCGTGTCCATTTTTGGAGGCCAAACAAAGTAGTTTCACAACGAAACACAGCGTCACCCACGGTGGCCTATAGTGAGCAGAGGCCGGGGGCTAGAGTGAGGAACGGCCGGAGGGCTAAAGTTGAGCAGAGGCGGCGGGCTTGAGATCGGCGCAGCCGGCGGATTCGATGAAGGAGTGTCCGGAGGGCTTGCGGCAACCACATGTGACGACCCCGGGCTGGACTCCGCTTCGTCCACGTTGAAAGCCGATCCGGTGATCCACAGCGCAAAGTTGTTGTATTTCCTCAGCAACCAGCACGGATCAGGTCCAGGCATGAAGAAGCAGATATCATCCTCTTTTGGAAGGCCAAACAAAGTAGTTTCACGTTCACAACGAAACACACAGCGCCTTCACGACATGGCAGCGGCAACAACAATACTACAGCGAGAATAAAAGTTACGCCTAATTTCTTCACGTGAACATTTGGGCGGTGTTATGCAAATCTTCCCACATAGTGACGTAGATATTCCATAAAAGTGCAGATCGGAGAGGAAAATTCTGACCTGCGCAGTCTACCAAGAGTAGTGCAAATTACTGCCTGCTTTAAGACATGATTTTTTTGGGCGTCAAATAATGGCACAAATGCCAGTAGTTTAATGTGCGCAAACATTAGTAAATGACGTTGCGTGATTCATTTGAATCCTCCCATAAATTTTGCATCTGAAAGGGAAACTCCTACAAATGCATATTCAGTAATGTCAGGTGCAAAAATAACTGTCCATGCCTTTTCAGCACTAATTCTTCACTACGCATCTGTAGCAAATCCTGACAGTACTATTTTAACGCCAAAAGATGGTTTGCGCTGGCCCCATGTGTGACGTGTGAGGTATTTTTGTTAAAGGGTTAGTTCACCCAAAAATGTTGTCATTAATTCTGTCATTAATTACTAGGGGTGGAACGGTTCAACTTACTCACGGTTCGGTTTGTATCGTGGTTTTAGAGTCACGGTTTCAGTATGGTTCGGTATGTGGTATGTTTAGGCAAAAACTATACTGTCAAATAAAAATAAAGAAAATAAGAATAATCTATCTAACTACAAGCAACAGCACAAATAAATACAATAGAGTAAATATACAAATAAAATAAACAGTGATTTTCAGTTTTTTTTAGGTATGTCTAACAGTTTTTAGGTACAGAAATTAAATAAAGTAATGAAATGTAAAACAACGAAAGTAACGTTAATCCTCTGCGTCTTCAGCGGCTCAGATGTCGGGAGTAAATGGCGACTGCTATGTTCATTATTACATCAAACAACAAAACAGCTCAATCGCTTAATCGCAGACATTCTTGTCTTCCCTGCACCCGAGTTGACACAATGGTGGACTGATGACAGCTCACTCAGGGCAGGTCTAATGTAAGATGGCCTTGTCAATCAACTATCGTGGGAGGGGCCTGTGCAGAACTACGTCATTCTGCCAGGAATCTCAGAACAGCCTGATTTGAGAAAGGGTATTTTAAAATAGGGATTTAAAAAAAAACACTGGGTGGATTTTTAGCATTATAGGGTGGATGTGTACACACACTGGTATGTTTAGGCAAAAACTATACTGTCAAATAAAAATAAAGAAAATAAGAATAATCTATCTAACTACAAGCAACAGCACAAATAAATACAATAGAGTAAATATACAAATAAAATAAACAGTGATTTTCAGTTTTTTTTAGGTATGTCTAACAGTTTTTAGGTACAGAAATTAAATAAAGTAATGAAATGTAAAACAGCATTGCATATTTGACTGTATAAATGAAAGATTAATCTTTATTAAAGTTACAAAAGCTATTCAATCAAGAGCAGTGAGTGATTTCTTTGTTGTTGCTGTTTGATTAATATTAAAGGAGTAATCGGATGCCCATTTGATATAAGTTGATATGATTCTTTAGGGTCTTAATGACAAGTCTATAACATACTTTGGTTAAAATGTCTCAATGGTAGTGTGGGTGACAGCAGCACTGTTTACTTTAGTCGCAAAACTTGCTAACTACACTGTGAAAAAAAAATCCATAAAATTTACAGTAAAAAAAACGGCAGCTGTGGTTGCCGGGATTTTACCGTAAAAATACGGTAGCAACGGTTTAGGTTTTACGGTTTTAACATAAATTTACAGTTAAATACTGTAATTTCATTAACTGATATGATGTTAATATACCAACCTCATTGAAGTGCTGAAATCTGTTTTGTACCTTTGTAATACACTGATAACCACCCAATGCAGGTGGTGATGAGAAAGTCACATGATGAACCAAAGCCCATCACAAGCAGCTTTTAAATAATAACATATATAGAAGGTGGACAGTGTCATTCACACAAACACTAAACACCATCATGGTAACACACATGAAACTGAAATAATGCAATAAACATTCATTTAACAACATTAGGTGTAACACACAACCCTAATATACAAAACTGATAAGAAAAAACTAAGAAGAAACCTAGATATTTCAACAAAATAAACATTACATTTGAAATGTAATGCAGGGAATTCTGGGAATGTCAATTTACAGCTTAATATTTGCACGCGTTCTGAGACGCTGGTTTGCGCGCTTTGGATGAGCGCACGCACAGACCTTCTCACTGCGCATGCGAGCTCACATCCTCTTAAATGTTTAAACTGGCAAAGCTTAAACAAATTTAGGTCTCACCTGTGCGCGCGCGCTATCAGCACCCAGGTGATGACGGAATAAATGCTCATTCCAGCATACGGCATTCGCATTGAACAAGAGTGAATGGTTTGTCCACGGTTTTTTTTTTTCATCGCTGTTGTTGTAATGTATTGGGAAGCCAGAATGCGCATCCATCAACAGAAACGTATATTAGCCGAACCCTATTTGTTTTACGTGTTTTTATAGCAAACCATATTACAGATGCGTTGTCAGATTTAAGTTGAATCGCGGTCCTAGTGCATGCCGAATCATGTGTGGAGAACAGTACGGTTAAATTTTTTTTCTGCAAACCGTTCCACCCCTATTAATTACTCACCCTCATGTCATTCCAAACTCGTAAGACCTTCGTTCATCTTCAGAACACAAATTAAGATATTTTTGATCAAATCTGAGAGCTCTTTGACCCTGCATAGACAGCAATGCAACTGCAATATTCCCAGGTCCAGAAACGTAGCAAAGACATCAGTAAAATTGTCCATGTGACATCAGTGGTTCAACCGTAATTTTACGAAGCTACGAGAATACTTTTTGTGTGCAAAGAAAACTATAATACCATAATTTATTCAACAATTCCAATTTGGAGAGTACCCCAGAACATAATCAATGTAATCAGCGCTATTTTCGGTTCGCATGCGCACGCTGTCTACTGAATGTAAACAGCGCTGATTACGTTAATTACGTTCTGGAGGGCTCTCCAAAATACAAGAAGACGGTAACTCGGGGAGAAGAATTGCTGAATAAATTATTATGCTATTATTGTTTTCTTTGCACACAAAAAGTATTCTCGTAGCTTCGTAAAATTACGGTTGAACTCCTGATGTCACATGGACTATTTTACTGATGTCCTTGCTACGTTTCTGGACCTGGAACATAGCAGTTGCATTGCTTTCTACAGAGGGTCAAAGAGCTCTCAGATTTGATAAAAAAATATCTTAATTTGTGTTCCGAAGATGAACAAAGGTCTTACGAGTTTGGGATGACATGAGGGTGAGTAATTGATATTTTTGATCAAATCTGAGAGCTCTTTGACCCTGCATAGACAGCAATGCAACTGCAATATTCCCAGGTCCAGAAACGTAGCAAAGACATCAGTAAAATTGTCCATGTGACATCAGTGGTTCAACCGTAATTTTACGAAGCTACGAGAATACTTTTTGTGTGCAAAGAAAACTATAATACCATAATTTATTCAACAATTCCAATTTGGAGAGTACCCCAGAACATAATCAATGTAATCAGCGCTATTTTCGGTTCGCATGCGCACGCTGTCTACTGAATGTAAACAGCGCTGATTACGTTAATTACGTTCTGGAGGGCTCTCCAAAATACAAGAAGACGGTAACTCGGGGAGAAGAATTGCTGAATAAATTATTATGCTATTATTGTTTTCTTTGCACACAAAAAGTATTCTCGTAGCTTCGTAAAATTACGGTTGAACTCCTGATGTCATAATAACATAATTTATTAAATTTTTTTTTTTCATTTTTGGGTGAACTAAATGTAGGATATCAGACCGAATCAGACAATCTAAAATTTGGTCAAAACATGGTTGAAACATGAGACGAATTCCACAGAGGCCAAAGAAAACTATAATACCATAATTTATTCAACAATTCCAATTTGGAGAGTACCCCAGAACATAATCAATGTAATCAGCGCTATTTTCGGTTCGCATGCGCACGCTGTCTACTGAATGTAAACAGCGCTGATTACGTTAATTACGTTCTGGAGGGCTCTCCAAAATACAAGAAGACGGTAACTCGGGGAGAAGAATTGCTGAATAAATTATTATGCTATTATTGTTTTCTTTGCACACAAAAAGTATTCTCGTAGCTTCGTAAAATTACGGTTGAACTCCTGATGTCACATGGACTATTTTACTGATGTCCTTGCTACGTTTCTGGACCTGGAACATAGCAGTTGCATTGCTTTCTACAGAGGGTCAAAGAGCTCTCAGATTTGATAAAAAAATATCTTAATTTGTGTTCCGAAGATGAACAAAGGTCTTACGAGTTTGGGATGACATGAGGGTGAGTAATTAATGACATCATTTTCATTTTTGGGTGAACTAACTGTAGGATATCAGACCGAATCAGACAATCTAAGATTTGGTCAAAACATGGTTGAAACATGAATGTGGGGGCGAGCTGTCATTCACTCTGGAGCCCAGTGACATTATTGCTGTTCAGGAACAACCTCTGATGCTGCACTGTCAGGTGGAGGGGATCCCACCCATCACCACACAGTGGAGGCGCAACGGAGCTCTGATAGTGGAGGACCAAAACTATGTCATGTTTGCTAATGGCTCGCTTCTGATTGGTCACTTCCAGAAGACCAAGTCTGATGGCTCATCTGATGAGGGAGATTATGAGTGCATAGCCCAAAACTTCTTTGGGCTGGTCTTGAGTCGCAAAGCCAGAGTGCAGGCTGCTAGTAAGTAGCATTCAGTGCGTTTTAGTTCTGAGATAAGACCTTGTTCTCTTCGCACCCCACTTTGTTTTTTCAAGTGCTTTTTAATAGCAGATATTTAAAAAGAGAAAGCTTTTTCATTTTACACATCAATGATAAAATTCCTAGTTTTTAGCTAAAATATCTTAATCTGATTCATGAAGCATAGCCTGCCATCCATCATGATTATAATGAAAATGTATTGTTATTTAGACTATGTATTTTTAATTATTTATATTATATTATATTGCTCCATTTTAATGAAAATTACATTCAAGTTAAAATTACATAACAATAATAACAAATAATAATAATAAACCCTGACAGCTGATTTTACAAAAAAAAGAGTTGACATTGACATCTTCAATGTCATCACTGACATTAGAAAGTTGGACAAATTATATTATATTATATTATATATTATATTATGACCCTTCTCATTAATGTTTTTTATTAAACAGAACTTACAGTTACATAGCAATACTTAATATAATAAATAACATTATAATAAATAAGTAATAACATAAGAAAAAAAATTGCAGCCTTTTCTGTTAATCAAAAAGCAAACTGTGTTAACATATTTTATTAGAAGGAAAGTCCAAGGACAAAGTGTTTTTATATTACATGACATTATATTATATTATGTTAGTATAAATTTGTTGGGTGTAAAAAGCATTTCAAGTTAAAGTGTTGTTGTTGTTGTTGTTGTTTCACCCTTGGATGAGTCTCCGCCCCAAATGGGCCACCCCAGTGAAAAATTTCGAGATACGCCTCTGCCAGCAGATATTGGTGCCGTTAGATTGTCCCGAGAAGCTAAAGTGAGTTTATTATATTATATTATATTATATATTATATTATGACCCTTCTCGTTAATGTTTTTTATTAAACAGAACTTACAGTTGCATAGCAATACTTAATATAATAAATAACATTATAATAAATAAGTAATGACAAGAAAAAAAATTGCAGCCTTTTCTGTTAATCAAAAAGCAAACTGTGTTAACATATTTTATTAGAAGGAAAGTCCAAGGACAAAGTGTTTTTATATTACATGACATTATATTATATTATGTTAGTATAAATTTGTTGGGTGTAAAAAGCATTTCAAGTTAAAGTGTTGTTGTTGTTGTTGTTGTTGTTGTTGTTGTTTCACCCTTGGATGAGTCTCCGCCCCAAATGGGCCACCCCAGTGAAAAATTTCGAGATACGCCTCTGCCAGCAGATATTGGTGCCGTTAGATTGTCCCGAGAAGCTAAAGTGAGTTTGATAGAAGCCACTGCCAGCTAATTTTCAGTGTGCTTTGGGTCTTCAACAGAGCGCGCAGTGTTCAAGCACGGCGTGGTGTAGACTCAGGCTACATTAACTTTGGATGAACTGAACATGAGGGACACAGGGGGCTGGGACAGGCCATTTGATATATGGACAATGGGCTCCTTCTATTTCTGAAGATAAATTGGCTTGTAGGATCCAGTCTGCCTTTTGTGCTCTGCTGTTGAAAATTGCAGCCTTTTCTGTTAATCAAAAAGCAAACTGTGTTAACATATTTTATTAGAAGGAAAGTCCAAGGACAAAGTGTTTTTATATTACATGACATTATATTATATTATGTTAGTATAAATTTGTTGGGTGTAAAAAGCATTTCAAGTTAAAGTGTTGTTGTTGTTGTTGTTGTTTCACCCTTGGATGAGTCTCCGCCCCCAAATGGGCCACCCCAGTGAAAAATTTCGAGATACGCCTCTGCCAGCAGATATTGGTGCCGTTAGATTGTTCCGAGAAGCTAAAGTGAGTTTGATAGAAGCCACTGCCAGCTAATTTTCAGTGTGCTTTGGGTCTTCAACAGAGCGCGCAGTGTTCAAGCACGGCGTGGTGTAGACTCAGGCTACATTAACTTTGGATGAACTGAACATGAGGGACACAGGGGGCTGGGACAGGCCATTTGATATATGGACAATGGGCTCCTTCTATTTCTGAAGATAAATTGGCTTGTAGGATCCAGTCTGCCTTTTGTGCTCTGCTGTTGCACTCCCGGTCGTGCTTGTGTTGTGATTTATATTACTAAATCTCTGGCTCTTCTAAAGTGTTGTTGTTGTTGTTGTTGTTTCACCCTTGGATGAGTCTCCGCCCCCAAATGGGCCACCCCAGTGAAAAATTTCGAGATACGCCTCTGCCAGCAGATATTGGTGCCGTTAGATTGTTCCGAGAAGCTAAAGTGAGTTTGATAGAAGCCACTGCCAGCTAATTTTCAGTGTGCTTTGGGTCTTCAACAGAGCGCGCAGTGTTCAAGCACGGCGTGGTGTAGACTCAGGCTACATTAACTTTGGATGAACTGAACATGAGGGACACAGGGGGCTGGGACAGGCCATTTGATATATGGACAATGGGCTCCTTCTATTTCTGAAGATAAATTGGCTTGTAGGATCCAGTCTGCCTTTTGTGCTCTGCTGTTGCACTCCCGGTCGTGCTTGTGTTGTGATTTATATTACTAAATCTCTGGCTCTTGTATTGAACTTAACTATTAAACCTGGCCACGCTGTGCTCTTTTCGCACCGCTTTTGTCGGTGTCACAATAATCTGGAGTGCTGTTGTTCGCCCACTTGCTGGTCGCAGGCACCAAGGCTAAATTTGCTTTTCTAGTCGTCCATACCCACCGTGGCCCCTTATGAATCGGGCCTTGTTCCTGTCCAGTGCTGAAAAGTTGTTACTGTATTGTGTTTATGATTGGATTTTCATAAACTCAGCATGTGTTTATGGCAACTAAAGATGACTTATTATCATTTGTCCTCTCTCATGTCGTCCAAAATGTGTTTGATCTTTTCATACAGATGCTGGCTAAATATAAAGGGCATAAGAAGAAAGAGAACAGAGAATGGCCTTATGGAGAGTTCTTTATGTTCTCGTTAGCGGTTAGCAGGAGGTAGTTGTGCTGCGTAGTAAATAGTAGCCGAGGGGAGAGCAGAGTTGGTCATTAAATGGATGTCAGGCAAGTGTTAATTTGAAAGCGCATGGCAGTGTTAATGTGAAACTGTTTTTGTGATGATGTGAGGAATTCAGGGTCTCTTGCTGTTATTATTATCTCTGCTTCAGAGAGAATAAGCTCTTAGCAATCAGGCCCTTTCCCATCAAATTCACACAAGCAGGACTTACTGTAGCCCACTGCCTTTCACTCATGAGATGAACCTGGGAGAAATTCCCTATGCTAAAGAGTTTTGTCACTACTTTGTTTTATCATAAAATATTTATTTGTAATTAATTAAATGTAACTATATAATATATGTTTACCTTTATAAATAATTTATATTTTTGTAAATAATCATGTAATTTAGATAAAACATTAGTGCTGTCTAATGAATAATTGTGATTAATCTCATCCAAAATAAAACAATTTGTTTACATAATATATGTTTGTGTAATGTGTGTATATATATATATATATATATTATTTATATATAAATGCACACATTTTGACATGTAGGCAATTTAGAAAGAATAATTTTGTGAAAGTTTGAGTATTAAAGTCATGTGAAAGACATAGAGATATCGGGGCAAAATAAAGAGACTGAAAATTGAAGTGAAGGTGCAGTTCAGGAGAAAACTTTTAATAATATTTAGGGTTGGTTATCGTTTAGGTTTTTTTCGATACCGGTGCCAAATCGATACTTTTAAAACGGTTCCGGTGCCTGAACCGATACTTATTAAAGAATAGAGAATGCTAGTGTTAGAGGCTCTTTTTTTCTTTATAAATAAAACAAGTAGTTAAAATAGAAATAGAATAGCAGAACGAACTGTTGTATAAATTTGATTATATATCATTATCTTTAAATAAATATTTCATATAAAGTTTTGGTCATATGACCCACTAATAATCATGTTAAAGAGCAGGTCATATGGTATTTTACCTGTTCTTATAATAATGACATAAAATACAAAAACACTTATACAAGTGAATCGTGCCCACAGCTAAAGTTTAGCTGCTAAACTGTGAACACTTAAAACAATAATGGTGGATACATTAGCCGAGTGCTAACGTGACTAACTGATGAAACAATACAGTTTGTAAACCAAAATATGTCTACTGTAATGTTTGAAGAACGACAGACAAAAGACCCTCTGTGTCTTAACTTTTAATCAGAACGCAGAACAGCTGTATCACAGGCGCACCAGCCTAACTCGCTCGTCTCTCCCGCATTAACACTATAGCTGGCGGTGCAGCAAAATAAACCGCAATTTCACAATGATTATAAAGTCTGTTTGCTATACTACATTCTTTATTATTAAATGAAGTAATTAGAACAACGTCAATCTACATTAATCGACACATTCTTAGGAAATAGTGGGTTCACAGCGAATTATCAGAACTACTTCAGTAAGACAGTAATATCGTGCCTTACCTGGAAACCTAAAGCTGCACTAGGTATACATCACATATTGGCACAAAAACTTGATATTTTGAGCATTCAATTGAAAATGTACACGTAACATATCAATCGTACTTACAATTTGTGGTTCGGAGAGCTTGTTAGTCCAAATTAAGAAGATTAGAAGCCAACGAAGATAAAAGCCCAGATTAGAGAAGCAGTCCTTGGTAAAATGACATGCACACAACAAAAGGTTGGAATTGTATTTCTGTGGTATCCTTGAACACAGCGTCTTCTCAACATGATGTAAACACACTAACTAGCGGAAGTGTTTGTGGGCAGGTCAGATTCTGTTCGTATTTCGCGGGCAGGCAGAGATTATGCAAATGTGTTACCCAGTGACGTATACCGGTAACAGGCAATAGATTCGAAAATATGACGACTCGTTAAGGCGATTCAGAATCGACTCTCTCTTTTGAGAGACAATATCTTTATTTATCATGCACTTTTTTTGATTAACAACTTTGCAGATTGTTTTCATTTAAGGATAGCTACGTTATAAACTGCAAAAGAGATATTTTTCAAAAAACCCATATGACCTGCTCTTTAAATAATCGTGATTACAATATTGACCAAAAATAATTGTGATTATGATTTTTGTCATAATCGAGCAGCCATAATATATACAGTATATGGGACCCTGGACCACAAAACCAGTCATAAGGGTCAATTTTTAGAAACTGAGATTTACAGGTCAGTTTCATATTTTATAAATATTTATTTATCAATTTTTATGTTATATAAAATAATAATTTAGTAATCGGGATATGCCGGTATCAAATTTGCATGTTGCGATTAATTGCTAATGCTTTTATCACGGTATGCGGTATTATCACGATATTGAAATTTAGTTTTAAAAAAGTGCTGTCATAATAAAGTATAACAGGTTTAATAACTTTTTTCTTATAACAAAAATAACTGAACATTTAAATGCAATAAAGCAATACAGAAAAATGTATAAAGTTAAAAGTTTTACACAGATTAAAGTGCAAAAGAACTATAAAGACCAAAAGGTATCACTTTACAATAAGACCTCGTTAGTTAACCTTAGTTAATGCAATAACATTCACAATGAGCAATAGCTACATTTGCTACAGAAGTTATTCATCTTTGTTTAAAAAATACAAGTCTTAGTTCATGTTAGCTCATTAAATAACACAGTTGCAACTTTCGATTTTAACAGCCTGTTGTTAAATATTGGAATACCTATGATTAATGAATGTTCAGAAGAATTTTTCATTGGCAGTTTGTTAACTTATGAATTAAAGTTAACTAATGAAGCCCTAATGTAAAGTGTGACCAAACAATAAAGAATCAAAACACTTTCAAACAATATCTAGGGCATGTTGTAGTCCAGATT